>NC_091066.1:67943593-68245411 GCF_000393655.2 Nicotiana sylvestris
AACAGTAATGAAAGAAAACGATAATGAGTATTGATTCATAAGAAAAGTTAAAATGCTTTGATAAATTGCATAACTATTTTGAACATTGAAGATCTTATTGCGGGAATTGAAAATGCGAAAAGAAAATCATTTAGTAAATAAAAACAGTGAATGATGCTTGTTTTAGCCTTGCTACCCCGAAGCTCATCGGGCTTTAGTTGTCCTGATGGTCCAATTATTGAGATGTGCACCTCTGCTTACACCCTGTATGGAAGGGCCTTCCTCCCCCTCCTCCTCAAGAACAATACAACAGTCCATGTCATTGTCTTCTAGGAACAAGTTCTTTACCACTACAAGTGCTTCTTCTTCATCTGACCCATAAACAATGTCGGCCTGTTGGAAAGTCTGCTCCATATGCGGTATCGGCTGCTCTAGTGGGTAGTAAGGACCGCGCCATTGTGGCGACCAGTTGTTGAATTCCTCCCAGGTGTAATCATATCCCAGACCAAAAGTAGTGCCATGCTTCTTGAGTTTTATGGGCTTAGCAATTCCTTGGAGGTTCTTGCCGAGCCCTTTGCCAGGTTCGTACCCACTCCAATTCAGTATACTCTCAATTTTGTTATCCCACCACTTGTCTTTATCGACATCATTGACCCGTTCAATGTGGTGCTAAGTCTCTCCACCCAGCTTCCTTCTTCCCTCGATCGCCGGAATGGTCTGGCGACTGTATATAGGGTTGCTACCGTCGCCGTGAATGATCACTTCTTGGTGATTCCATTCGAATTTTACTGCCTGATGCAGTGTTGATGCTATGGCCCCAGTAGCATGAATTTATAGCCGTCCCAACAGCAAGTTGTAAGATGTTGACACGTCTATCTCCTGAAATCGACATCGAACCATGTTGGTCCCATCTGCAATCATAGAATAATCTTACCTATGGTGGACCTCTGAGAACCATCGAAGGCTTTCACATTGATTGCTCCATATTTTATCTCATGCAGTCCTTTACCCATTTTATTGAGTATTACTAGTGGACAAATGTTGAGACTGGAACTCCATCAATCAGGATCCTGGTGATGAAATAGTTTTCGCATTGCACAGTGATGTGCAATGCCTTGTTATGCCCCAACCCTTCAGGTGGCAGCTCGTCCTCATGAAAGGTGATCTTATGGCTCTCCAGCACTTGTCCTACCATGTTAGCCATTTCTCCGCCAGTGATGTTACTTGGTACGTAGGCTTCACTCAGCACTTTTAATAGAGCATTCTTGTGTGCCTCAGCATTTTGCAGCAAAGAGAGACTGGATATTTGTGCTGGCGTCTTGTTTAACTGGTCTATGACCGAATATTCCTTGGCTTGTACCTTCCTCCGAAGGTCGTCTGGTCCTGTCTCAATGATGGGTGGCCGATTGGAGGCCTGCTTGCTTGACTCAGCTAGATGTTTAGAGGTATAGACTCTACCAGTTCTTGTCATACTCTGTGCTGCGACAATTTCCTCAACTCTGACCTTGCCTTTCCTCCTTGCCTCGGTTGTATAGTCCCAGGGTACAGCCTTTGTATGGAATGGAGTCATGGTCGACATTGCCATTGGGATTGGCATGACTATCCTCACTTCGACTGGAGCATGTGCCTTGGGTGGAAAAACTGCAACCTCAAATAGTGTGGGCGCATTTGCTGGAGACACGAATTCAACTTCAATTGGTACCAGTGTCTTTGCGGATGATGTCGCCTCAAACTCAAGTGGCACAGATATATTCACCTCAGCATCCTCAAATGGTTGAATCTGGACTATGATTGGATTGAGAGTAATTATTGATTTCTTTTGGTCATCACCTTTTGCGATCAATCCGATTGATCCCTCGGGATCCTAGTCATCTTTTATTTCAATCATGTGGATACCTCCACCCCTATGGTCTAGCAAAGGGTCGTTGCGGACATTTGGAGCGGTTTTCTTTGCCACAATAATCTTGTTATCAATCAAGGACTGTATCTTGTCCTTCAAGGAGCCACTCATTGATGATGTGCCCTTTTATGCCGGAATGGTATGCACAGGATTTGTTTGGGTTAACCCACTGAGAAGGATTCTCAGAGGTTGCAGCAGGTATGGGGGTGAAATAACCAACAACTTTGAGTCTCTCATACAGCTGGTCAATGGGTTCAGCGATGGCTATATATTGTTTTGGAGGTCTGCGATCAAAGTTAGGTCGAGGTCTAGGGAAGTTTTAGCGTGCAGGAGGTGATTGATAATGGGATGGTTGAGCATTATAGGTTTGGTAAACATGAGCGGGTTGGGAGTATCTGGGTGAGGTAGGTTGATATGTAGAAGGTGGAGATGACTGATAAGTTGGTGGTGGAGCTTAGTTTGAGGGTGAATGTGCTTGGTAATTTGGGGTTGGTTGGTATGTTAGTGGAGGTGTTGGGTAAGTTTGGTATTTAAGGGGAGATTTGGTCCTCTATGCAACCATCACAGCCCCTACGTCCCTTTTCTTGGACACACTACCAGACTGTAAGGCCTTATTTGTAGCTTGCAAGGCCTCGAAGTTTGTAACCATACCGCTTTTAATACCCTTTTCAATTCTTTCACCCAATTTGATGATGTCAGAAAACTTTTGGTTCTCAATCATCATCAACCATTCATAATAATGCGGGTCCTGAGCCCGGACAAAGAACTTGTTCATTTGTTCCTCTTCTAAGACAGGTCTGACCTTAGCAGCTTCGGACCTCCAGCGAGTAACATACTCGTGAAACATCTCTGTAGGCTTCTTCTTTAGATTCTGTATATCGAATACATCTGGCGCATTTTCTGTATTAAACCTGAACCTCTCCATGAAGTCAGACGCCATGCCTACCCAGCTGGACCACTTCTTGGGATCTTGGCTGATGTACCAAGACAATGCATCTCTTTTAAAACTCCTCATGAACAGCTTCATGTAGATTCTTTCGTCTTTTCCTACTCCAATCATCTTGTCACAATATGTCCTCAGATGGACCCTTGGATCACCCGTACCATCAAACATTTCGAACTTAGGAGGTTTGTACCCCTCAGACAGTTTGACATCAGGCTGTATGCAAAGATCCTCATAGTTTAACCCTTCGATTCCTTTGCTTCCCTCAACGCCCTGAATCTGGCTAGTCAATTTCTTAAGTTCCTCAGACAGGTTCCTGATAAGCAGATCCTTTTCATCAGACTCAGGTGTGCTTGAGATAGGTTGGGTGGAGTGTGGCATGGTCTCCACATAGATAGGAGTGTTATGGGGTGTGGAAATGGCTGTTTGTGGAGTTTTGGGGTTCTGGGATGGGTTGTGGAGTTTTGTTTGGGATATGACAGGTGTTGCATTGATTCTTTGGTGGAATAATGTGATGGTGAGGAGCGGGATAATTCTGTTACTTTTGGATATTTTGAGGAGGTGTAGAGTTTTGAGTGTTGGGGAAGTTGACATCTGGGGTGCTGAGGGAAAATGACAGGCTTGCCAGATTCCGAACCTGATCGAGCTCTTCTTGGAATTTCAGCAGTTTCTGCTCAAGTTGTAACACATTCTCGTTTGGAACCCGAATACCCTGGCCGTCAGTGGCCTTTACCCATTCAACTGTGTTCTCCGTCCTGGTGTTGTTTAAATCTTTCATCTTGCCTTTGTTCTTGCCTTTAATGGGACTAAGAGGAGGAGTGGGTGGAAGGCCCCTGGATCTTGTGAAATAAGATGATGATGCCAGAGTGCACAAACTAACCTTTGGGGAGGGGAATAATAAAAACAAAAATAAAAACAAAAGGTAGCCAAGTTAGTGAGGAGTATAAAAAGTATTGCAATATTTAAACACATAGTGCTAGAATGTAAATCGTGTCCTAATTTGGGATCCTCTTTGTGCCCGAGGTAGACCTAGCGACAAATTGATTTGGAGAATTTAGAATGCTAAATGCCTAATTTTATTGATAAAAACTAAGACGAATCCCAAATCGACACTAAATAGACAGGAAATAAAAGTCACTAATGGCCATTGACCTTATTACATTCATAAAGCAAAAAAGGTAAACTCCTATCTACTTGGTCCCAGAAGGACCTTCCCCAGATTCGGCATCCTTGGCTCCGTCGAACAGTTTCCCCAACTCACGAAGTCCCAACAACAGGTATGCTCTGGCTAGATACACGCCTTTGACAATCTTCAACCCTTTTGAGAAATTTTCTCTCCAATTCCACTATGCCTCGCTTCAAGGATCCTAACCTCTTGTTGGCACTGACAACCATGTCCTTCCATTCCTCAATCAGCTTCTGGTTGGATTCTTGTATCTCTCGATGTTTGCTCTCGTACTCACGGATCCTTTTGCGCAGCTAGTTGTACTTAACCTGCGCCTCGGCCTTTTCATCTATAATCCTGTGACCTCGAACAAACCTTGGCTGTCCCAGACCATCATGATTGTCTTCCAACCAACCTGAGTAGAAAGGAGCACATCCAGCATGATACCTGTCTGTCTCGATGGTATCTCTCCCCATTATGATTTTGCAGTGCCACATATGCTGGGCTTGGCACTTGTAGGGACTATCATCATTTTGGAAGTCAACTCGGAAATGACCCATCTTGTCGACCCTGGGTATAACTTGCTTCCTACCAGCTTGCCTCATAACCCGGAGATGGACGTAAGGGTAGGTTCCTCTTAGACCAATTAGTATCAGGAAAGGTGCGTCTTTGGATCGGGCGATGAACTCCTCGGTCGGAAACCATTCGAACATCCACTTGACCTGTTCTTCGGTCAGATTGTCAAATAGCTCAACCCACCCTTTGGCATTCTCAGGCTGAGCGAACATGTCAGAGATGTAATTCATTCGCTTTGGATGGTGGAAAGCGATGTGATCATCCCAGTCCCTTCGCTGAATTTCTTGTCGATGTTCGCCCTTTTGGAGATGTTCCATAAACCAGAGTTGAAGTAGTAAATTGCAGCCTTCGAAGTATTTTGCTCCTCGTTGGCACTTCTCTAAGGCTCGGTATATATCTACAATGATCATGGGCATGATACTGAATGGATGCCGATCGATCCCTTCCATTAAGGTCTTAGTTACCATAGATAGCCTGGTATGGATTCTCCCTTTCTTTATTGGAAACACGATCAAACCTAGGAAACAAAACATGAAGACGAAAACCCTGCGATGGATGTGTCTCAAGGACGTGATGGAAAATTCGTCCGGGTAGGTACGGTAGGATTTGCTGTGACCGTACCTTTCATACAGGTAGTCGAAAGGGATGTATGATTCCTTCAGGCATATCAATTCTGTATTCTTCTTCAAATCCATCATCTTAAGGAAACCTCTGCCTTTGCGGTTCTCAGACATTAGCAAACCCGGGGTTTCCCATACTAGACCAGCCAGTCCTCCTATCTCCTTTAGCAAGGGCATCATTTCAATGTCCCCAAAGTGGAACACGGCCCTTTCACAATCCCAAAACAGTGTAACAGCTTCTATGATCATGTTGTTAGGTTGGATCTCTAGGAGGGATGGTAGATTTCCCAGATATTTTCTAACGAGATTTTGGTCACTAGAGTGCAAATATCTCCACCAGCTTAGCAATATTGGGTGGATATTGGTGACTATGCCGAATCTGCGGACTTCGTGCCTCATATTTCTGCAAGGCAAATAAGGTTAGGCCCTTACCCCCACCAGACTCGACTATTTAATACCAACAATTAGCATGAAGCATTTAGTTCTCCAAATAAATGCATAGAACGTGATGATGTCTGTTTGGGTTTTAGAGAAACCCAGGGGACTTTGGACAAGGCTATCTTAAAGGATCATTATGTGGACAACATAACTAACCCGGCTAGGTTTGACCATGATGCATGCACATTTTAAACAGAGTAAGGTTTCTATAGAGTTTTAGAGTGATACCCTTGAGCGGACAACTTAAGGGGGGAAGACACGAAATTGTCGACTGCACTGCTGATCGACTAGTTTTACCGCAAATATGCCTTTCCGAATTTAGGGGGTAATGACATAGGAAGAGCGCAACCACTCATTAAAAGCGTTGCTATACTATTTGTTTGGCACGAGTGGAGTATGATGTTGAGCATGATTATGCAATAATTAAAATCATGTTGACATGTACTTGCACGTTAAGAAAGTGATAAATACAACAATTTTTATAATTTAAAGCAGCAATAAAGGAAGGAAACAAAGAAGATATGTCAGTTTTGCAGTTGAAAAAGAAATTAAATTCTTAAAGAAATTTAAACAAGTAATTGTATATAAGGGAGGTATAAATTCACAAGAACAATCTTAAATGGTAAGGGCCTAAGTATCCCCAGTAGAGTCGACATGCTGTCATGCCCCCCTTTTTCGCTCTTCCGTCGGAGAGGAGTCCGGGTTTCGACATTCATGGGGTGTAGTGACTCATTTCCTTTTGGGATAGGGGTTGCATTTTTGGAGAGTCGCCACCTAACGATTTTAAGGTGCATTAGGGCACCTACAGGGTTTATCTACAACTACGTTTGATAACTAGAGATAGGGTAAAGGCTTGAAATTATCCTAAGGGGATGGTGTTAGGCACCCCTCAGGATCCACTAGTGTGGTTCCCGGCCAGACAGTTTTTGTGAATTTGTATAATTAGCAAGTAATCAAATAGGGCTCAAGTAAGAGGGGATTTAAGTTAAACATACAAGTGCAAACAATTATTGAAAAGGCAGGGTCTTGAAAAGGGTTATAATCTAAACATGCTTGCAAATGAAAAAGGGGTCCTATGTTTGTTTGTAATATGGATCACCTCAATGCAATACCCGGTATGACACTCCTCATAAGAGGGGATACACATGGTATTAGCGCACTGGTCATCGTGTTCATATCTACCTTTCCTACCCCGTGAAGGTATTAAAGCGCGGATTGGTCTCGACCTCTATTGCATGTTATTACTCGCCCCATTCCTATCAGTCCCGGAGGAATTTAGGACTACTATTCCTACAAGAGGGAGGTTAGGTTTAAAGGTAAAAGGCTAAGGCGACATACAAAAACACGTAGGACTAAATTTAAAGGGGAAACATGTAAGCAATTAGAAGGCTCATGTAAACCCCCACAAATAATGCATATAAATAGCACGACTTAAACATAGTTAAGGTCTGAATTTTAAAATCCTAAAGCAGGGTTTGAGTCAGAACCAGATTCATTACATAACTCAGAAAAGAAGTCCGAATCAGGCCTGCCTGCTGGTTGTAGCAGTTGACAATTAAACAAAGGCATTTCAATTTTGTTCTAATTATTACCTAAGGCTTGCCTAGACGTAATAGTGATGTCCTATGAACATGATATCTATATTGATTAGGAATGCGGTAGAGCAGTGATTAATTTTTAACGGACAACTTGAGATCCTATAAACATGCTTTCTAATAGTATTAATTTAAGGCAGTGTTTGAAAACTTATTAAAGAAGCGACAAATTAATTAACTAATCCAATGCAGAATAAACAACGTGAACTAAGCGACTTCTCCAACTAAACTGGTTTTAAGATCTATAGGCATGATTTCTATTATAGCTATTTAGATCCTATAGAGATGGTTTCTAATTGTGTGAAAGTAAAGCATGCAGAATTTATTTTAAACCAGAGCAGATCCTATAGGCATGTTATCTAACAGACCATATTTTTGAATCAAAATAGACCCTATAGGCATGTCATCTACCCAATTTACACACAATATACAACTACCCACCCATTTTTTACTAATCACCCCGATAATTGTTTACAAATTATTACAGACCAAATGATTGAATTATAAAAGAAGTGCAAAAATAAGAAATTACAACCAAAGGAAGCCTAATCTTGACTTCCTCTCTGAGTTATATAATGAACCACTTCAATGCCAATATTATTCCAAGGCTTTTCTCATATCTGGGTGTGTCAGAGTTCCCTAAGGACCTCAAGGGATCCCGGGCAGTGCTCACACCCAGATTTGCATAACCAAATAGAATGAGTGCAGTGTGGAAGGGATAACTCTTATGTGTCCAAGTTCATAGGGAGTTCAAGGGTCCCAAGGCAAGGCTCACATAAGAGGGGCAGAACCTAGATTCTAAAAATATAGTGGAAGTGCAGAACACATGTTGAAAGAGATTTATTTAAAAAGCTGGACTGATAGTCCATTTTGAAAGTAATTAGTGACAGAGGTGATTGAAATCGGTTATAGTAGTAAAACTTAAAACTACACAGAATCAGTAGTCTTTCAAAGGGGTCAAAGGGTTTGGGACACACATACATTTGATTGTAAACATATAACCCCATTAAGGGTCTTAGGACTAGTTGGACAAGCACAACAATGGCTCATACTAGCATGATCACAGGCTAGTCAGAAAGAACGTGAGCACATAGAGAGGATAGGGACTTAGGATGGAAAGTACACAATAAATGACTGACAGGGCATGCTTTGAAACACATATAGGGGAGTGCATCAATCTAATGAGAAAGGGGATACATAACAACACATTGGGACTGTAGAACCGCAAATAGAAGTAGACAAGAATGAGAGAACTGAAACAATTAAAGAAGCATGTTGTTGTTGAGGCTTTAAAAATTAACTAGGACATACAAGTAGAGAAGCAAAGTGCAGAAAGGGAAAGTAAGAAGGATTCCATAGTCTAGCCTTGGCTTTCAGCCAGCTAGACAAAGCAGTAGCACAAGTAGTAGTAAATAAAGAGAGAGTTTTTGAGTCTATAAGTGTGTGTTCTGAACTCAGTTGTTCGTGCGTTTAAAGAAAAGAGGGTAGGGTATTTATAGCTTTGAAAACGAGTAGAGAATAAGGTAACAAGGAAGGTTTTATCACAGACACAGAAATAATCACAATCAAAATTAATTAACACAAGTAATTCCCTTTAATCAAGAGATTACTGCTCAAACGGATACTAATAGGGTTAATTAAGGAAAGAAATCAGTTTGAGACAAATTGATTCTTGCCATATAAGGGGGAAGTAAAAGTATAAGGTAAATATTTGAGTCTAATTACAAAGTATACCTTAATTTTGGGAAAGGATTCAAGGTAAAACATCACAGTAATTAAATGAAGGGAATCAATCAATTTGAACAAATAAGTAAATATTAGGGTTTATAAGGGAACCTTTTGCAATCAGTCATAACATTAAGGAAATCAAGATCAATCAAGAAGGAATCATGACTCTACATTTCAACATATAAATAGCAAGGAATGAACATGCGTATTAGACATGCAAGGTCAAACATATTGACAAAAAGAAGCAACACCAACATACAGTAGTAGCGGAGTAGTCTAGGATTCGAAACCTACTCGAAGCACAGTAGTCAACGAAGTCAAGTAGTCACATAGAACCAGAGGGCAGAGAACCAAACTAATAGGTAAGAAGGTCAGAAACAAGTAAAGACCTTCAAACTCACAGTAATAAGTGAGGAAAACCCTTTTAAGTAATTAGGGTTTTAACAATAGTCGAGTTTAAAAAAAGGTAAGAACTCAGAATCGGATAGGTCAAACAAGGAAAAAGGATTCAAACACAAAGAACTTAATCGAACAAGTATACATTCAAAACAAATGAGGACAGTTTCGGAACCCAGACAAAACCAAACTATTTAGGGTTTTTAACACGAGGAACCAGGTGGAAGAAAAACATATAAGCATATCATTTAAACATAGTAAAACATCACTGAAAATCGAAGAAGAGATCTTTTGAAAAGAGTCTAAGAAACCCTAATTTGAGAACGAAGAGTCACTTTGAAAGAAAATTGAAGAACCTCTGAGAAAACATCAAGAAGTTCATAACATGCACAGATCTAAGACAGATCTGAAAGAAAAATCGAAAAGCTGTTAATGCTAGGGTTTCAGAGAACCCAAAGAAAGTGAGAAAAACTTTGAAAAGTTACCGATCTAGCCGGAAAAGTCAAGGATCTGACTCGAACGGTCATAGGTGGACGGAAAAAGACCAGAGACAGAGGTTGAGCAGAGACTGGCCCAGATATCTACGAGATCTGCCCATGGAATCACGAAAATAGCTAACCAGTAGACTTAGGAGACGAGTACACGTCTCAAAACGCCGTGAGAGTTCATGGATTAGGTGGGGATCGAAAGGAATTAGGGTAGATTTGGGTGGTGGCGGCTAGGGTTTAGGTGAAGTTGCAGAGAGAGTTTGAGTGGAAGGGATTCAAGGGCGGCGGGTGGTGAGAAATGATTTAGGTTAGGGGTCGTTTAGGGGTTAAAAATGGTAAGGGGCAATGGTGGCCGTTGATCTGAATGATTAACGGCTTAGATTAAAAAGGTATATGGGGGATCCGGGTTTGGGTTGATTAAAATTGGGTCAGGTTCAGGTTTAATTAAAATTGGGCTGGGGGAATTGGGGCCTGATTTGGGTTATAATTGAAATACAAATGTGGCTACGAGTTAAATGGCCACTTTTCCCTTTTAATTTTATAAAAAAAATAGTAAATAACTTCTGAAAACAAATTGAAAGCACTAAAATAATTTATAACATATAAATAATAATTTAAAATAATACAAGACTCAATTTTATGAATATAAGACACAATTAAACCTTAAAATGACTAATATTACAATTATGTGCAATTTAGCTTTAAAAATAATAATTGAAATTGTAAAAATATGTAAAAATTATTCTAGCCATGTTTTGGCAAAATATAAAAATCCAATAGATGAATTACCAAAATAATAATTTAGGAAATAATTATTGGGGATTTTATGGATGAAAAGGGAAATGAATCAATTTAAAAACTTTAAAAAGTATGGGAAAAATAATAAAACACTTGGACATGCTTATATATGCATATATATGCTATTTTGAAAGTATTTTGCATATTGAAAATATATAGGAAAAAATTGGGTATCAACAAATATAGCACAACGATGTGCAATCCGTGGTTTCATACCCTCAGAACATCATTTACAATCATTACTCACCTCAATCCGGTCAAATCTCTAGCCCGCGACGCCTTTGCCTCTCGAGGCCTCCACTCACGTCGAATCTATCCAAAATCAGAATCACGGCGTCAAAATGTGCAAAGGGAACGAAGCCTAAGCGAAAATAATCAATTTACAACACAAATCCCGAAATTACCAAAACCCGACCCCTCGTCCCACGTCTCGAATTCCGAAAAAATTCACATCAATGGATTCCTTATCACTACCTGAGTTCATTTATACCAAAAGCATCAAAATCCATCAACAAATGACCCCTCAAATCCCAAATTCTAGGTCTCTAATTTCAAGCCCTAGTTCTTCAATTTCAAGCTTAGATTCCATGATTTATTAGGTAGATTTCACATTAGAATTGAGTTTTAGGTCCATGAATCTTACCTCCAAGTAATTACCCTTGAATCCCTCTTCAATCCTCTTCAAAAAGCTCCAAAATTACTCAAAAATGGAAGAAATAAACCCCAAAATTGCGGACAAGACGACTATTTAAACCTTCTGCCCAGGTCTGAAATCCTTCTTCGCGAATGCGGGTCAAAGGTTCGCGTTCGCGAAGCACAAAATAACTTTGACCAAAATTCCTCTTTCGTGATTGCGACCTTCCAATCGCGAATGCGATGCTTTACTCAGACCACCCTTCGCGATCGCGTTACCCCTCTCGCGAACGCGATTAATAAAATACCTCGAACCTAGCTGACCACTTTTCCTCTACGCGAACGCGGTCCACCTCATGCAAACGCGATGACCAAACACCCAGCCCTTCGCGAACGCTTAGCCTTCCTCGCGAACACGAAGCCTTAAATCCCAGTTTCATCAACTGACCCTTCGCGAACGCGAGGACCCACTCGCGAATGCGAAGGTCATTTCTCTGCAGCACTGACCTGCAATTTTCTACAATTCCAAACTTCATGGAATGGTCTGATTGACCACCCGAAACTCACCCGAGGTCCCCGGGACCTCAACCAAACATGCCAACATATCCCAAAACCTTATTCAAACTTGTACCAATCTTCAAAACACCTCAAACAATATCGAATCAACCAAAACACATCGGATTCAAGCCTAAGTTTCCAAAATCTTCCGAATTCCGCTTTCGATCAAAAACCCAACCTAACCACATCCGAATGACCTGAAATTTTGCACAAACATCCCAAACGACACAACGGAATTACTGCAACTCTCGTAATTCCATTCTGATCCATATATCAAATCTCCCTTATCAACCGGAAATCGCCAAAAATCCAATTTCGCCAATTCAAGCCTAAATCTACTCTGGACCTCCAAAACTCATTCTGATCACGCTCCTAAGTCTCAAATCACCTCCCAAAGCTATCCGGACCATCAAAACTCACATCCGAGCCCTCTAACACATAAGTCAATATCCAGTTGACTTTTTCAACTTAAGCTTCCTAAAAAGAGACTAAGTGTCTTAAACCTTACCAAATCCTTTCCGAACCCGAGCCAACCAACCCGATCACATGTAGAACTGATAGACAAAGCATTAAGAAGCAGAAATAGGGGAAACATAATGGTAACTCATGAGACGACTGGCCGTATCGTCATATCTTCCCCAACTTAAACAAACGTTCGTCCTCAACGAGTCAAGAAACATACCTGAAGCCTCAAACATGTGAGGATATCTGCTCCGCATCTCCCGCTCGGTCTCCCAGGTAGCCTCCTCCATGGGCCAACCTCTCCACTGCACTTTCACTGAAGCTGTATCCTTTGACCTCAACTTTCGAACCTGACGACCCTAAATAGCTACTGGCTCCACATCATAGGTTAAATCATCATCCAACTGAGCCGTGCTGAAATCCAAAATATGAGACGGATCCCTAATATATTTTCGGAGCATAGAAACATGGAATACTGGATGCACACTCGACAAGCTGGGTGGCAAAGCAAGCTCATAGTCCACCTACCCAATCCTCCGAAGTAGCTCAAAAGGCCCAATAAACCGAGGACTCAATTTACCTTTCTTCCCAAATCTCATAACACCCTTCATAGGCGAAACCTTCAACAGAACCTTCTCACCAACCATATAGGATACATCCCGAACCTTCCTATCAGCATAACTCTTTTGCCTCGACTGCGCTGTACGAAGCCTCTCCTGAATTACCTTCACCTTTTCTGAAGCATCCTGCACCAAGTCTGTCCCCAATAGCCTAGCCTTACCCGGCTCAAACCAACCAGCTAGATATCTACATCGCCTCCCATACAAAGCCTCATATGGAGCCATCTGAATACTCGACTGGTAGCTGTTGTTATAAGCGAACTCTAAAAATGGTAGAAATTGACCCCATGACCCTCCGAAATCAATGACACAAGCATGCAACATGTCCTCCAATATCTGAATAGTGCGCTCGGACTGCCCGTCCATCTGAGGGTGAAAAGCTGTGCTCAACTCAACCTGAGTACCCAACTCTCGCTGCACAGACCTCCAAAACTGTGATGTAAACTGAGTGTCCCTAGCTGAAATGATAGAAACTGGGACACCATGCAAAGGAACAATCTCTCGAATATAGATCTCTGCCAACCGCTCTAAAGAATAGGTAGTACACATATGAATGAAGTGCACGGACTTGGTCAACACCCAAATAGCATCGAACTTCTTCAAAGTCCGTGGAAGTCTAACTACAAAGTCCATAGTGATCCGCTCCCACTTCTACTCTAGAATATCCATCTGCTGAAGTAAGCCACCCGGTCTCTGATGCTCATATTTCACCTGCTGGCAATTGAGACACCGAGCTACAAATCCCACAATGTCTTTCTTCATTCTCCTCCACCAATAGTGCTGCCTCAAATCCTGATACATTTTCGCGGCACCCGGATGAATGAAGTACCGTGAGCTATGGGCCTCCTCCAGAATAAACTCCCGAAGCCTATCCACATTGGGCACACATATCCGGCCCTGCATCCTCAACACCCCATCATCACGGATGCTTACATCTCTGGCATCATCATGCTGAAATCTGTCCTTAAGGACAAGCAAATGCGGATCATCATACTGATGCTCTCTGATCCTATCATATAAGGAAGACCGAGAAACCACACAACCCGACTGGGCTCCGAAATATCTAACCTCACGAACCGATTGGCCAAGGCCTGAACATCAATTGCAAGAGGTCTCTCCCAAATTGGAATATATGCCAAACTCTCCATACTCACCGCCTTTCGGCTCAAAGCATCGGCCACCACATTGGCCTTCCCCGGATAGTACAATACAGTGATATCATAATCCTTCAGCTACTCCAACCATCTCCACTGCCTCAAATTAATATCCTTTTGCTTGAACAAGTGCTGGAGGATGCGATGATCAGTAAACACCTCACAAGACACACCATATAAGTAATGCCTCCAAATCTTCAACGCGTGAACTATGGTAGCCAACTCCAAATCATGAACGGGGTAGTTCTTCTCATGGGGCTTCAACTGACGATAAGCATAAGCAATAACTCTACCCTCCTACATCAGTACACAACCAATACCAACTCTAGATGCATCACAATACACGGTATATGAACCCGAAGCTGATGACAAAACTAACACTGGAGCTATGGTCAATGCTATCTTGAGCTTCTGAAAGATCTCCTCACACTCGTCCGACCATACAAATGAAGCACCCTTCTGAGTCAACTTGGTCAAGGGCGATGCGATAGATGAGAATCCCTGAACAAACCAGTGATAATAGCTTGCCAAACCAAGAAAGCCGCGAATATCTATGGCTGAGGACGGTCTGGGCCAACTCTGAACCACCTCTATCTTCTTCGGATCAACCTGAATACCCTCACTGGACACCACATGTCCCAAGAAAGCCACTGAACTGAGCCAAAACTCACACTTAGAGAATTTTGCATAAAGCTTCTCCTCCATCAATATCAACAACGCAACTCTCAAATGCTCTACGTGTTCCCCCTGACTACGCGAATACACCAGAATATCGTCAATGAAGACTATGACAAACGAGTCGAGATAAGGCCGAAAGACGCTGTTCATCAAATACATGAATGCTGCTGGGGCATTGGTCAACCCAAAAGACATCACTAAGAACTCATAATGACCATATCGGGTCCTGAAAGCTGTCTTAAGAATATCCGAGTCCATGATCTTCAACTGGTGATAACCCGAACGGAGATCAATCTTGGAGAACACTCTCGCTCCCTGAAGCTGGTCAAATAAATCATCAATGCGAGGCAATGGATACTTTTTCTTAACTGTTACTTTATTCAATTGCCTATAATCAATGCACATCCTCATAGTGCCATCCTTCTTCTTGACAAATAGAACCAGCGCACCCTAAGGTGACACACTAGGCCAAATGAACCCCTTATTAAGGAGTTCCTGAAGCTGCTCCTTTAGCTCCTTCAACTCCGCTGGTGCTATACGATACGGCGGAATAGAAATGGGCTGAGTGCCCGGCACCAGGTCAATACCAAAATCAATATCCCTGTCTGGTGGCATGCCCGACAGGTCTGCAGGAAACACATCGGGAAAATCCCTCACAACTGGAATAGAATCGATATTGGGAATCTCAATACCGACATCCCTCACAAAGGGTAGATATGAAAGACAACCCTTCCAAACTATACGCTGGGCCTTCAAGAATCAGATCACTCTACTAGGAACATAATCAGTCACACCTCACCACTCAATCCGCGACACACCTGATATAGCTAATGTGACTGTCTTAGCATGACAGTCCAGAATAGCACGACACGAAGATAGACAATCCATGCCCAAAATGACATCGAAATCCACCATACACAATAATAAAAGATCTATACGGGTCTCTAGACCCCCAATAGTCACCACACACGACCGGTACACACGGTCTATAATAACAGTATCGCCCACCGGGGTAGATACATGAACAGGTAAAGCAAGAAACTCACAGGGCATACCTAAATAACGAGCAAAGTATGATGACACATAAGAAAAGGTGGAACCACGATCAAATAATACAGAGACATCTCTATGGAAGACTGAAACAATACTTGTAATAACAGCATCTGAAGCAATAACATCGGATTTGCCTGGAAGTGCATAAAAATGGGCCTGACCGCCACCTGAGCGACCTCCCTCTCTAGGGCAGCCTCTAGCTGATTGACCTCCACCCCTAGTTGGCTGGCAGGTGGTGGTGAAGTAACTGGCGCTGAAGCCGATGACTGACCCCTCTGCTGCGATGAACCCGCAAGATGACGAGGGAACTGCCTACACATATGACCCATCTCACCACACTCATAACAACTCCCAGGTGCTGGAGAAGGGGACTGAAGGGAACCCCTCACACCGGAATGACTAGCTGATGCACCTAGCATAGAAGAGTCCTGAACTGATGGAGCACAGGACGAACTCTAAGCTGGAAGGGCACTAAGTGATGACTGGCCCTGATGAGAACTGTGAGAACCATGATCTGATGACGCCCTACGATAACCTAGGCGAGCTGGTTGAGCATGCCTGAATGGATGGCCTCTGCCGTGCTGAAACTGACCTCTCGAAGGAGTACTACTATAACTGCCAGATCCTCGAGGCCTATTGGCCTCCCTCTCCTCTCACTCATGGCGATGAACAGACTCAATCTTACAGGCGATATCCACAACCTCCTCGAAAGTAGCAGCGTCACCCTCTCCCTGGTAATGAGAATACAAAGCTGATAAGTGAGGCCATCAACAAACCTCCTAATCCTCTCTCTATCTGTCGGAACCAACCAAATAGCATGATGAGCTAACTTGGAGAACCTCATTTCATACTGTATCACAGTCATCTCTCCCTTACGCAACCACTCAAACTCCCTACGCAGCTCCTCTCTGCGAGACTGCGACACATACTTCTCCAGAAAGAGAACAGAGAACTGCTGCCAGGTAAGGGGTGCTGCACTAACAGGCTTACGCCTCTCAAAATCCTCCCACCAAGTGAAGGAAGCTCCAGAAAATTGATAAGTAGTGAAATCTTTGATGTGTTGAGTCAACCCTTGATGCTTTTTTGTCGCACTTAATCCATGGTGCTTCAAAAAGTAAATGTTGTTAATGATTCATTTGTATTGAGGGCAACTGTTAGTCCCAATTGATGCTAGATGAGGTTACTTTAGGACATCTGTATTATCTTGGCTTTTCCTTAAGGGGTGAGTCTTATTTTGTTTGCTTGAGGACAAGCAAAAGCTTAAGTTTGGGGGAGTTGATAACTAGTGATTTTGATACATTTTATACTCCTTCTTGCTTTAGTTTTGATTAGAAATTTGTACAAAATTGTCCCAAAAGGCTCACAAGTTGTGCTTGATTGCAGGTTTGATCAACAAATTGACAAGATGTCAAAGATCAGCTCAAAAGAAGTAAAACTTTCACAAGTATCAAGGCAAGACAAAGCTTAGCAAAACAAGGGCAGTGCGGCCGCACACCATTCTGTGCGGTCCGCACAAGTGAGATTCAGATAGTAAGCAACTCAGGCAAATCAAGCAATGCAGCTGCATGGGATTTAATGCGGTCCGCACTGAAGTTACTGCGGCCACACTCGATTTAGTGCGGTCTGCACAACCAAGGATCAGAGAGTTGCTATTTTTGGAGATTGAAGCCAATGCGGTCCGCGCTCCATTTCATGCGGACCACACTAGAAGCCATCGCGGCCGCAGTCCATCCTGTGCGGTTCGCATTGCCCCAATTCAGAGTGTTCGATTTTTAAGTCTAGATCTTAGTGCAGCCGCACGTGATTTTGTACGGTCCGTACTAGCTCCGTATGGGTATTTTTGTCCAGATTTTTCCGCTTAGTATAAATAGCTTCTTTTCCCATTTTTAGATCATCAAATAGGTTTCTCTTTAGAGCTGCGCTCGTGACTTCATAGTTTTAGCTGTTTTGAGTAATTTTAGCTACATTTCAACATTGAATCTTCTTGTTTCATTTAGTAATAAATTAATATGAGTTTTTCTTCATCTATTTCTTTGTTTTCTTCTCTAATTATGAGTAGCTAGACCCATAAGCTAGGGTTGTGGCTCAACCCTAGTGTGGGTAATTGACGGGTCTTGTATTGTAGGGCCATATTGATCATGGGTGTTTGATATTTGGGCTAATTTCATTTTTAATTGCTGAATTAGTGGTTGCAAACACTAGTTTATGTTTAGTTGACTTGAGCTCTTCTTGAGAAAGAGAGGCTAAGTCTCTGAAATTGGTCCAACAAGGAATTAGGGCGTACTCAAGAGATTGATAGCCCCAATTAAAGGGTTAAACCTCGAGAGAGTAATACCTGACTTGAACCTTGATTGCTTGTGCAAATTTTCATACCCAATTGGTATTGAGAAAGTCTATTCGGGCAAAATCACTTGAACCACCGAGAGGTGTAGAGTGGGTAAAATCGTGCAACGATTATATCATACTCCCCAAATATGTCAATCATGCCTTAGACTCAAGTATCCATCAATTGACCACCTAGGCGAAAGTCACTACCATAGTGCCTTTTAAACCATTTGAACAACCCGCAATATTTTACTCTTAGCTTGTTCTAATTTAATTTAGCTTTGTAGTTTGATAAATGTAGAAGTAAAATAGAAACCCAAAAATATTTAGAAGTGTAATTTGGAACACATACACAACCCTAAACTAGATAGATACCCGATTCCAACTTCTAGCTCCTTGTGGAAATCAATCCCGACCCTAAATCGGGTAAAAGCTGCTTCGACCCTCTCTCGCTACTCAATAGTAGTATAGGGTAGGCTTCGATCAAGATCAAAGAACATTGTATCGGTAAAGGTTCAATGGCGGGGTCAGTCGGTCGAAGAGGCGAGCTGGGAGACCGAACAGGATATGCGCAGCCGTTACCCTCATCTTTTCACTACTTCAGGTATGTCTCTATGCTCGTTCGAGGAAGAATGAATGTTTAAGTGTGGGAGGATGTGACGACCTGGCCGGTCGACTTAAGAATTTACGCCCCGATCCCCTATTAACCGCTTTCCCCGAGTTTATTTCTGCTATTTTGCTTTGCCGGGATGTTCGGTTTTGAATTTCGGAGAGTTTTAGGACACTTAGTCCCTAAATGAGAGCTTAAGTGTTAGAAAGTTGACCGTAGTCGGAACAGTGTGAAGTCGGCCTTGGAATAAAAATTCGATGGTTTTGTTAGCTCCGTCGGGTGATTTCGGGCTTAGGGGCTTGTTCGGATTGTGTTTTGGAGGTCCGTAGCTAATTTAGGCTTGAAATGCCAAAAGGTCGAATTTTGAAGTATCCGGTTCGATAGTGAGATTTTGATCCGAGGGTCAGAATGGAATTCTGGAAGCTGGAGTAGCTCCGTAGTGTTGAATGTGACGTGTGTGCAAAATTTCAGGTCATTCGGACGTGTTTGATAGACTTTTTGATCGAAAGAGTATTTTTAGAGTTTTTGGGATTCTAAGGCTTGAATCCGATGAAAAATAGATGTTTTGATGTTGTTTTGAGCGTTCCGAAGGTTGGAACAAGTTTGAATGAAGTTATGGGATATGTTGGTAGGTTTGGTTGAGGTTCCGGGGGCCTGGGATGATTTCGGATGGTTGATGGAGGAATTTTGGAGTTTGGAGTTGCAACTTCAGCTGGTTTTCTGTCATAACCGCACCTGTGAGTGTGGGACCATAGGTGCGGCGCAACAGAAGTAGCTCTGTGGTCACAAAAGTAGAATTGGAGAGGTCTAGCAGGAGCCGCAGGTGCGAGAAGGGAATCACACCTGCAAGACCGCAGCTGCGGAGGGTCTACCGCAGAAGCGGAAACTGGTCTTAAGTGAAAGGTCATAGGTGCGACCATTGGTCCGCAAAAGCGGGACCGCAAATGCGGTCCCTTGACCGCGTATGCGGTAACAACTGGGAAGAAATATGAAATTTCGAGGGTTTAGTTTCAAAAGTAGGAAATTCGATTTGGAGCTCGGGAGAGGGCGATTTTGGGAGGAAATTGAAGAGGAGATCAGTGGGTAACAATTATTTAACCCTTTCTAGTTATATCCATCAATCTATAGTTAGTTTCATCATTTAATTTCGGATTGGAGATGAAAATTGGGGAAAAGTTGGAAGAAATTTCTCAGACCTAGAATTCGACTTTTGATTAGGAATTTGACCTTAGATTTAGATAATTTTGGTATGCATGAACTCATGAGAATATGAGGATTATGAAAATATAAATTTTACCCGATTCCGAGACGTGGGCCCGAGAGGTGTTTTGGTCATTTTACCTAATTTCGCGTATTAGCTTAGAATTTAATTGTAGAATCAGTTACTTGAAGTGTTATTTACATTATTTAATTGAATTGAATATATTTGAGCCATTTGGAGTCGAGTACTCGTGGCAAGAACGTGGTCTCGGGTTGATTATTAAGCCGGTTTGAGGTAAGTGGCTTGTCTAACCTTGTGTGGGGGACCTTCCCCTTAGGATTTGGTATATTTGATGTTTGAAATGGCTTGTGCATGAGGTGACGAGTGCGTACTTGAGCTAATTGTTGAAAATCCGGTTTTCTTTAAGTAATTTCAATTGTGTTCCTTTTCCTGTTTCATTTTACTTGCAATTTAAACCTGCTGTTAACTTAGAAAAAGCATGTCTAATTGACTTACTATTTATTTTCTTAAACTGCCTTTAATTGAATTATGTGAATCATGTTAGATTAGAAGTACCTATTTACTTGATACGAAATTGAGCTTAATTGAGTATTCTTGTGTTGCTGCTGTATGTTTTACTTTGGGAATACGGGACGACATCCAGGGAGATCCCCTGTACGTATTTATGATTTGAACTGAGGTGCGGGATACCGAGAGATCCATGACACGTATATTGAGGATACTAAGAGATCCTCGTGATACCAAGAGATCCCTAACATGTATTGAGGATTCCGAGAGATCCTCGGGATACCAAGAGATCCCTAGCATATATTGAGGATACTGAGAGATCCTCGGGATACCAAGAGATCCCTATCATATATTGAGGGTACTAAGAGATCCTCGGGATACTGAGAGATCCCCGGTTATTTCCTTGTGATTGTTTTTGCCTCTGTTTCAGTTATTGAATTCCTTGTTTTCCTGTATTAAATTCTTAGTGTTAGTTTTCGACTGTACTGCTTATCTTATACTGTCATATCTTATATTTTTTTATTTTATCTCAGTAGGGCCCTGACCTTCCTCATCACTACCCGACCGAGGTTAGGCTTGACACTTACTGAGTACCGTTGTGGTGTACTCATGCCCTTTTTGCGCATGTTTTTCATGTACAGATCCAGGTACTTTGACACAGACTTACCATCCTTGAGGCGAGGCGACCCTTCTGAGACTTTGAGGTATATCTGCCGCATCCGCAGACCGAGGAGTCACTCTCCCTATTCTCTCTTGTAGTTACATCCCTTCTGTATTTACTTGTTTTAGACTATTCTAGAGTTAGAGCACTATATAATATCCTTAGTTTGTGATTCATGGGTTTTTGGGATTTGGGAGATATATATATATTGGATTTGAGAGTTATATTTTGTATGCCGAGCGACACTTTTAAAACGCTGTTTTATTACATTATTTTTGGTTTAAATTGTATTCTTCCGCAAATTGGTTTATCTTCCGCGTTTTAGGATTACCTAGTCGTAGAGACTAGGTGCGGTCACGAAGGTTCACGGAGAGCAAACCGGGGTCGTGACAGAAAGATAAAAGTATATTACTTTTAAATTTTGCCTCTAATTTTAAGATCTAAAATAATACTAGTTATAAAATTAATTACACACATAAAATTAGATAGCGAGAATTTAAAATAAAATTAAAACTCAATTATTCTATATCAAAGATAAAGAAGCTATGATCACGTCCAAATGCACTCTTCTAATAAGGTATGACACGGTCGTTTGTAATAATAAAACACTACAAAGAGTCAGGATCGAATCCACAGGGAACTAAGATGAGAGTTAGTAGTATACATTTGGAATAAGTAAGTGAAGTATCTAAATTGGACTTCCACAAATAGGGTTTTGTTTCTACTTCTAAAATTTAGCTTATGATTGCAAATCAAAAGATATAAACTAGAGATGATTGTTTTTGAGTGTTTTCCAAAGATATAAAAAGGCTTAGGGCTGTGACCATGACCTAGGTGTTTGCCTAAAGGGATAAAGACTTTTATACTGTTTTATTGACTGGGGTGTATTATAGCTCACAACACTATGTTTCCCACTCAATACCTCTTGGTCAGAGAATGGTTTTGCGCAATTGGCTTTCTCAAGATCAAATGGGTATATACCAAAACGGTTGGTAAGACCTCAAGTTGGGTTGTTTCTATCTCTAGGTTGAACCCTTTAATTGCGTTAATCAATCTCTCAATTGACCAAATTCTTTGTTAGCTAAGTTAACCTAGACTAGGTCTCTCTTCCTCAAGAAGAGGCTAAGTCAAATAGGCATGAATAAATGTTTGCAACTAATTAATTCCACAATTGAAGCATGAACCTAGCTAAATAACAAACACCCATTCAGAAACAAGCATACAATTAATCACCCATAAGATTTACACACTAGGGTCGGGTCACAACCCTAGTAAAAATATAGCTACTCATAGTGGATGTAGAAGAAAAGATAATAAAACTCATATTGAAAGATTAAAATATAGAAATCCAATGTTAAATACCAAAATAAGCTAAAGTTGGCTAAAGAAGCAAAGAGAAACAACTACCAACACTTTGAATATTGAAAACTTGACCTAAAAAAGTGAAACTCTTCTATTTATACAACGCTGGAATTTTCGGACAAAAATGCCCTTTCGGAGGTTCTGTGGATGCACAATTCTATGTACGGTCCGCACTTTCCTTCAGCTTAATAGGTATTGGATCTTGCGGCCGCACAATTGTGAACCGCGGTCGCATCTCTCTTTTTCTACGGTCCGCACATTTCTGAGTGCGGCCGCACATGGGTCTTCTGCGGACCACACAAAATGCACTTGCGGCCGCGTAGCTGATCTTCTACAACCGCACAATAATTGTGTAGTCCGCACTTCCTTTGAACTTGATATGTCAACTCTCTGAACTCTTGCTCTTGCGTAGCTTCTGTGGCTGCTCATTTCATGTGCGGACCGGACTTCTCATAGTCCTCTAATAAGTCTGTCTTCACAATCTGTGACCGTATATGATATTCTGTGGTCCGCACTTTGAGCTTTTGTGTCTGTCTTTGTCCTTGAGTTCAGATCACTCCTTCTTGAGTTGAATTTAATCTTATTGGCTCATTTTTCAATACTCCTGCAATTAAGCTATTTTATTAATTTTCAGGAACACGATTAAACACTTGTGGACTAAAACGAAAGCTAAAAGATGCTAATAAGTAGTCAAAATCCCCACTTATCAACTCCCCCAAACTTAAGCTTTTTCTTGTCCTCAAGCAAATAAGGTAATTATCACCTCCACAAGTTAAGAGCTATTCCATCTAATCTCAAATGCATCAATCACACATCAATTGAGACCAACAATTACCCACAATATTTATGAATTATCAACAAGGCAATGCTTTGAACTTGTAAGCACAAATAGTTCTAATGTGACACTTGAGCATCAAAAGTTGACTTTATTCATCAAGGAAGCTCGCTCTTTCATGTAGGTCATTGTGGATCCCAAACTCCTCCTCCTCTACTCTCCGTTAGCATAACTTACTTAAGAATATAGAACTCAATTCAAAGATTCTTGAAAGTTTCGCTCATCTCTCTCAAAGAATGTCACAATTACGGCTCTATGTACTATATGCTTGCCCCTCATGTAGATCACCACTAATGTAAGTTCACTCATCTTGAAATCATGTAGGGCTTTTTCGGAATGCAATGGAGGCTTTTGGACTAAGATTGCTTATGTTGAAATAGAACAGGTTCATCTTTCCTTAAGCACTCTATTTTTTCTTTTCGGCTCATGTTTTGCCGACTGTTTGAGCATTTTATTTTTCCTTAAGGGAACTAGAGAGACTTAACATCACTCTTTATTGGTCATGATATTTGTTTTCTCCTTATTTGTTTTCTCCATGCTTTGCATCATTACTTTTCTTTGAATTCCTTCAACTCTTCGACTTATTCACTTTCTTTTTGCATTTTTCATTTTGTTCTTTCTTTCTTTCTTTTTCTTTGCATTTCCTTTTTTTCATTTCTTTTCTCTTTTTGTGCCTTGATACCTTTTTCAAACTCCTCATCCCTCCCCCAAACTTATGTTTTACCCAATTGTTTCTCAAGAGTGTTAAAGAAAGCTCTGGTGCCAAGATAGGGTCACTACAAAACGTGTAAATGCTTGTAACAGGGTTATCAAATGAGAAAGGTTTTAGGCTCAAATAGTTTGACTAGGGATAACAACATTGGTGGGATATGAAAAATTTTAAGCGGGTCAAGGAGATCCTACAATTACTTCTCAAGCTAAGCAAAACTTAAAATTTCGCCTAGAAACACATTCGGGGCAAGTTCTACCCATGTGACTTGCAACAAAAACATCTCACCTCTCACGCAGCTAGATTGTTAAAGGGGATAGAGTCGAGGGCCCATAACAACCATATTCAAGATTAAAAATCACTAATGATTTGACTAAACCACTCGATGATTGCTTAAGTCAACACAAGAGTCAGAAGGTCACTAACTAGAGCTATTTCTTTCCAAGAACTTGTTTTTAATCATAAGCACGTTGTTAAGTGTGATGTTACTAAGTGAAGCATGTTCTCTTCAAGTCTGACACAATTAGGTCTTTTTATTCATTATTACTACTATTCTTACCTAAACACCAAAAACAGACTCAATCTCTTAAGAAGGTTGTCACACCATCCATCATTGGGAAGAGTCACCCGGTTCACACAAAAACTACCTTTCGAAAGAACCATGGAATTAAGAAAACCAAAGGCTTATTGTACCCTTAAACACAAAAAGAAACTACTAGATTAAACAAGAAGCTACTAAATTAAATATTGACTAATAGGAAAACAAAACAAAATAAAGAAGCTGCAAAGCAAACTACTGAAAGCATGAATGAATAGACATAATGAGAGAAGAGAAGAGAAAATATATACATCACTAGAGAGAGAGAAGAATATGTATATAATAAAAAAGAAAAGAGAAAATGTTATCAGATATTACAAACTAAATGTCAAATCATCCAAATATCAAATAACTCTACCCCCTCACCCACCGAATAAAATTAAGCATTGTCCCCAATGCTTAACAAAATAAAATAAGGAAGGGTAAGAGTAAAGAGCACTCCCTATGTGGCCTTAGACATCTCTGTGTCCATAGCAGCATCACCGCCCTTAGCTTCCTCTAACTGGATCTTATCATCCTCGGCTCTGGGAGCGGCTAGGTTGGTGAAATCTGTTGCACTGCTTCAACATTGTCGGCAGCCAGGTCTGGCTCCTTAGACTGGCCAGCTGGTACCACTGTTGTTGATGGTGCTACTGGATCTGTCTCCATCAGTATATCAAATGGAAGGTCTCCAGCAGCTGCTATCTTGGTGACCTCTCTCCTCAATCTGTCTACTGATTTCTTGGATGCCAGAGAGTTCCTCATCTTTTTTACCTGCTTCCCAAGCTCATCTATTACTCCTCCATGTGTCGCCAAAGTGTCCATGATGGTCTTCTGGTTCTCCAAAATCTTCTTCAATGTGTCCTACAATGTCGGAGGAATCTGGGGTGCCGGGGTAGATATATGTGCTGCAACAACACTAGGTTAGTCAGAGATCTTTACAGTAGCTATCTGCATCCAGTTGTTGAGGCTTGCTAATGTTTGGGAGACTTGCAGTGCATATAGTGGATGAGCAGGCATAGGCACTAGCCTCAAAGTCAAAGTGGAGAGAACTGATGTTGAAGGCCCGAAAGAAGAAGGTGGAGGGATGACAACTGCATTGTTGGAAGGCTCTGCTATAGTGGAAGGCATATCTGCTGACTCTGCAGCTACCACCGAAGGCTCATCAGACTGGCCTACAATAGTAGTCGGCTGACCCTTTTTCTTCGGGTTCCTCGGGTCCTTTAGAGAATACCAAGTGAAGGACTTCTTTGCCCAAATCTTTGTGTCAAAACTCTTCGACTCCACCCCCGCATCCATAAGATACTCCGTGATAGTGTTGGGATACAGGTAGGAGCTGTCACCCTGCCTACCAACCAAAGACATGTTGGCCGATATCACGGTACCCACATTGATCGGGTACCCGGCCATGATAGAAGCGACTAGCACTGCCTACGGGATTGGGAGATTTGTTTCATTTTGACATGGGTCTAATCTGCTACACACAAATGTCTACCATCCTTTTGCTTCAAAGTTAAGGGTGTTCCACTAAATAGGAACCCCCGCTGTGATCCATGGTGGTGGTGGTCCTGGAGCTATCAGAATCTCAGCTAGCCATGGGCGAGATGCATCACCCAGTGGGAACTTCTTCAGGTATTGCACGCTCTCCACATCCTTAAACCCTAAATATACGTTTAGGGTGCTCTGATCAAACCCCACTTTCAAATTTCTCACTTTTGTCACTTTGGTCCCCTTCTTTATATGCGCCACATTGGCGTAAAATTCACGGACCAAGTGCTTTTTGGCATCCACCACACTTTGAGTAAACCATGTCCACCCTTCTACTCCCGAAATTGTCATGACACCATCGGGTTGTATTTATCAAGATCTTTCAATACGAATGACGCTCAAGAGTGAGCGATCTCGACGGCCACCATTCTCAAAATCCGTTGAATGCAGTCAGACTGACAAATCTATCTTCCTAAATTTCTTTCTTCTTCGACCTCTCATAGCTGGCAACCCCGGTATCATCCTCTCAGCCAACATCCGGGATATCATCGACATATATTATGGTAGCTGTTGCGTCGGGGGAATGTGTAGATGAGGGCTCTGAATCCTGACTGTCACTTTCTAAACCCTCAGAAGTGCTCTCTGAAGTGGAAGGTTCATCTTGGAGTTGAAATCTCCCTTGGAACTGTTATGGATGTGCTCTTGCACCGATTTGCCCTCCGATGCTTCCCTAGATGGAACATATGAACTTGATTCAGCAGGCTCTGCAATTCTACCTCTCCCGGCTGTCGCCTTTTTCGATATAATCTTTTATAAGGCGAGCGGTAAGGTACTCTTGCCTCGGCCTCAGGAAGGTTCACCCCTCCCCTTTGATGTATCGCGACTACCACATGACCGAACCATTTTCTATAATAAATAGCAAGAGGAGTCTATTCAGTTTAAGTGCAGAATAGCATATAATTGCCGAACACAATATGTTGCACGGTGGGGAAGTACGATCCACACATTTTTGAGTGCGGCTGCAGGTAGGGTTGTGCGGACCGCACAATTTGAAAGTGTAGTCGCATTGATGAATCTGCGGTCCATATAATTTTGAGTGCGACCGCACATCTAAAGTGTGGTCGCACGGTGGGTACCTTAAAATTTTAACTCTCTGAAGACAGAGAATGCCCTGATCTGTAGCCGTACATACATACCCTTTTTGCGGCCGCAATTGAATTTCTGCGGACAACACAATTTTGAGTGCGGTCCTCTTATTCTTGCCAAACCAAATGCCCTAACCTATATATATGTGGACCGCACAATTCCTTGTGAAGCCGCACAATTCAAACTTAATCGGGCAGAGTTCTTAGGGATTTGAGTTGATACATAATTTGAACAGGCTAGTAACAATTAAACATTATCTACCAAAAATCCATCTCCCATATAGCAACTAGGAGTTTACCCAATACAAATTACACCCCACATAGATAGGATATTGACACTTGATCTAAAAATAACTAACAAATGTGATGACTCAACATCACTTGATTTACGAGTAAATTCTATATTCCGAGGCTTTATAAGCCTCCTTTTTCCTCAGCTCTATTTGCGTGCGTGATCCGGGCATATATCCAGAACACTTTTATGTGGAAATGTGATGAAAATGTTAATTTGGCCTTTAAAATTGAATTTAAGTTGACTTCAGTCAACATTTTGGGTAAATGGACCAGGACATGTGATTTGACGGTCCTAGAGGGTCCGTAGGAAAATATGGGACTGGGGCGTATGCCCAGAATCAAATTCCGAGGTCCCAAGCCCGAGAGATGAATTTTTGAAAGAAATTGTTTTACTGAAAATATAAGAGTTTTTTTTTGGAAATTTGATTATATTTAAAATTTATGGTATCAGGACCATATTTTGGTTCCGGAGCCCCGTACAAGTTCAACATGATGTTTGAGTTGTGTCTGTAAATTTGGTAAGAAATGGAGGTCGTTTGATGTGATTCAGACCCCTATTTGTGAAGTTTGAAACTTTGAAAGTTTTAAGATTTTTCTTAGATTTCTATGCTAAATTTGTTGTTTAAGATATTATTTTGGTGATTTAATCGCACGTGTAAGTCCGTAGTATTCTTTTGAGGTTGTGTACATGTTTGGTTTAGAGCCCCGAGGGCTCGGGTGAGTTTCAGATAGGCGTCAGAGTGTTTTTGGACTTAGAAATCTGGTGTTTTTGCTATTCGCTGGGGTCTGAGTTTTTACTCTATACAAACGCGTGGTAACCCATGTGAAGGCACTGAACAAATTGAGAGGGGGCAGGTTTGCACTATGCGATCGCATAGAGCCAGGTGCGACGCGGAGCCTTAGGAGTTCACTCTACGCGAATGCACCTAGGCTATCGCGAACGCATAGAATAGGAGATGGGCTGCGGGCTGGGTAGTTGTAACCCTGTGCGGATGCAACCCTTAGCTCGCGAACGCATAGGTGTAGTTAGTCAACCCTATGCGAACGTGGCCAAAGGAACGCCAACGCAGTTAATAAATGCCCAGTTATTTTAAACCAGTATCAAAACTGGACTTCTTCAAAACTTCATAGCTTTTTCACTTAAACTCAAACTTGGGCGATTTTTGATGAGGGATTTCACCACAAAACCATAGGTATGTATTCTTAGACTTGTTTTCTTCAATTTCCATTAACACCCATTAGATTTCTAGGCCTAAATCATGCTCTTAAGGGTAGAAAATTGAGAATTTGGGTAGAGTTAGGGCTTTTTGAATAATTGGAATTTAGACCTTGTTTTGGAATCGGATTCCAAAACTGATTACATATTCGAGCTCATGGGTCAATGGGTGATCGGGTTTTGGTCCGAACCTAGTGTTTTGACCAAGCGGGCCCGGGGTCGATTTTTGACTTTTTGGGGGAAAATGATAGAAAACCTATAATTAAGCATTGAGTATGAATTCTTTAGCATTTATTGATGTTGTAAATCAATTTGGTCTAGATATGAGTTATTTGGAGACAAATTCTAAAGGAAAAGCGGTGTTTAAGGCTTGAGTTGGCCGTGGAAGTTTGAGATAAGTGTTTGGTCTAACCTTAGCTTGAGGGATTAGGAGTTGTGTCCTATTTGCTATGTGTTATTTGTTGAGTACGAAGTATAGGCATGGTGACGAGTATCTATACGTTAGTGTCAAGCATGCACGTGAGTCTTATATTATGTTATTATGACTCCGTTTGTATTGTTCATGCCTTATGTGATGATTTCTATTGTTGAGCAAAGCTTGTGGAAGTTATATTGGTAATTGAATATCGAAAAGTGTTGGATCAATTTGTAAAACGAATTGTGGAAGTAAAATTGGTAATTGAACCTTATAGAGCATTGGCTCAAGTTGTGTAGTGTGTTGTGAAGTAAAGAGGATTATTATATTGTCTCCCTTGCCAGGATGTTGTTGCTTTTAATACTATCTCCCTTGACGGGATGTTGATGTTTTTGATATTCTTCCCTTGCCGGGATTTGATTGTTTTACTATTGTTCCCTTGCGGGATTTTATTGTGATTTCATTTATTTTCTTGCCCTTATTTCTTGTGATTGTTGTTTGGGTGAGGAAGAGTGTTAAAGCATGAAGGGTGATGCCGTGCATTGTTTTGGTAAGAGAGTGTTAAAGCACGAAGGGTGATTCTGTGTATGATTTTGTGAGGAAGAGTGTAAAAGCATGAAGGATGATGTCGTACTGCACGATGTACAATTCCGTGCCGATTATATTGAGTTTATGGTGGGCACGAGAGTAAAAGCACGAAGGGTGATGCCGTGCAGATTATATTGATTCTTATGGTGAGGACTAGAGTAAAAGCACGAAGGGTGATGTCGTGCGCTTGTTTGATTTCTGATTCTTGTTGATAATTGAGTTATGGTGTTCCTTGTATTTACCTACTATCCTTCTGTTATCATTTGATAATTCCCGCAACATGGTTCCCCCTCCCATTCTTAACTGTATATTCCTGCTTTTATTTTTTGTTGTATATGATTTAACTGCACAGGTTTATTTGGTTGTCTGGTCCTAGCCTTTTCACTACATCGCCGAGGTTAGGCTAGGCACTTACCAGCACATATTGTCCGTTGTGCTAATACTACACTCTCCACTATGTGTAGATCCCGATATAACAGCTTTTAGACCTTAGCTTTGGGGTTGCTGCCTTCAGTCTATCTGGAGATCCGAGGTAGTCCTATCGGCGTCTACAGGCCTGAGCATCTCCTTCTATCCTTTTGTTCTGTTTCTTTTATGTATTTCAGAGACAATGTTGTAATAACTCTTTCAGACCTTCATTTGTAGTATTCCTAGACAGTTTGTAGAATTGTGACACCAGCCTTGGGTAGTTTATGTATGGATTGGTATTGGCATCTTTATTTATACATTACGTCTCAGTCTTCCGCTTGTAAATTTCCGCTATTTATGTAATGTTGCCTCGTATTTATTAAAGGATTAAAAATGGGAAAGAGGTAAATAATTTAAATGGTTGGCTTGCCTAACATTCACTAGTAGGCACCATCACAACTCTCGAGGGTGGGTAATCCGGATCGTGACAAGTTTGTATCAGAGCTCTAGGTTACATATGTCTCACAATTCACGGATAAGCTTAGTAGAGTCTGAGGGATTGGTACAAAGATGTCTGTATTTATCCCCAGAGGCTACAGAGTTAGGAAAAATTCACATCTATTCTTTTTTGTCGTGCGGTTTAGTTTCTCAACGCTAATTGAATTTCTACTCTGTTCTTTCGTAGATGGAAAGAACATGCACTTCTTCATCCACTGATCAGCAGCCCGAGCCCCCAGCAGCATATCCCACGAGGGGCAAAGGGCGAGGCCGTGCTAGAGGCCGAGGTAGGGGCAGAGCTCAGCCCAGAGCAGCAGCACCAGTGGCAAAGCCTCAAGTTAAGTTCGATGATGAGGTTCTGGCCCAGGCAGTTTCGGTGGGCCTAGCTCAGGTCCCAGAGGGGTTCATTGCTACCCCAGTACTCCAGGATACTCTAGTCCGTCTAGTGGGCCTTATGGAGAGTGTCACCCTAGCAGGATTGCTTCCTGTAGCACCAGCCATCTCTCAGGCTGGAGGAGGAGCCTAGACTCCTACTACTCGCACTCCGGAGCAGATGACTCCCCAATTTCAGACTCCAGCAACTCATCCAGTTAGACCAGTTCTGCCGGGTGTGGTAGCGCAGACTGGTGATGGAGTAGCTATGTCTGTTGATGCCTTGTGGAGATTGGGCAGGTTTACCAAGCTCTTCACTACCACTTTCACAGGTGCATCTTCTGAGGATCCCTAGGATTATTTAGACAGCTGTCATGAGGTTCTCAGGAACATGGGGATAGTGGAGACAATTAGGGTCGACTTTGCTACTTTTCAATTTTCTGGACCTGCCAACACTTAGTGGAGAGATTATTGTTTGGCTAGACCATCTGGGTCACCAGCTTTGACTTGGGAGCAGTTTTCTTAGCTATTTTTGGAGAAGTTTCTCCTTATCACTCAGAGAGAGATCTATCGGAGGCAGTTTGAGCGTCTCCAACAAGGTTCTATGACTGTTACTCAATACGAGACTAGGTTTATTAATTTGGCCCGTCATGCTCTTATTATACTTCCCACTAAGAGAGAGAGAGAGAGTGAGGAGGTTTATTGAGGGACTCATTTAGCCTATTCAACTTTAGATGGCTAAGGAGACAGGGAGTGAGATTTCTTTTCAGGAGGCGGCCAATGTGGCCAGGAGAGTTGAGATGGTTCTATCACAGGGAGGTGGTCAGGGGTCTGACAAGAGGCCTCGTCATTCAGGCAGATTCATTGGCGCCTCGTTTGGAGGCAGGGATTCATATGGTAGAGGCCATCCTCCTAGGCCTTTTCAGTCAGCACTTCAAGTTTCTCATGGTGCTTCAGGTGGCTGTGGTTTTCATATGCAGTATTTTGATCAGCAGTCCTACAGTACACACTAGCTCCTATCAGTGCACCACCACTCTAGAGTTTTCGGGGTGGTCATTCAGGTCGTCAGGGTCAGTAGTCTCAACAGCCGAGGGCTTGTTATAGTTGTGGTGATATGGGTCACATTGCTAGATTTTGCCCTCGAGCATCGAGCAGCTCTCAGCATCGGGGTTCCCGTACCATGGTTCAGGCATCGAGTGTTCCACAACCCGCTCAGCTAGCTAGGGGTGGAGGTAGAGGTGCTAGAGGTGGAGGTAGAGGTATTAGAGGTAGAGGTCAAGCCGCTAGAGGTGAAGGCCAGCCAGCAGTAGGCCGTCCCATAGATGTAGTTTAGGTGGTGGGGCCCAGCCTCGATGTTATGCTCTTCCAGCCAGGCCTGAGGCTGAGGCTTCCGATGTAGTTATCACTGGTATGGTGCTGGTTTGTAGTAGAGATGCTTCGGTTCTATTTGATCCAGGATCTTTGTACTCCTATGCGTCTTCTTATTTTGCATCATATCTGGTCATGCCTAGTGATTCCTTGAGTGCTTATGTATATGTGTTCACACTGGTGGGTGATTCTATTATGGTAGATCGTGTCCATCGTTCATGTATAGTTGTGATCGGGGGTCTTGAGACTCGTGTAGATTTGTTACTTTTGGACATGGTTGATTTGATGTCATATTGGGGATGGACTGGTTATCACCATACCATGCTATCTTGGACTATCATGCCAAGGATGTGACCTTAGCCTTGCCTGCCTTGCCTCGTTTAGAGTGGAGATGGACTCCTAGTCATTCTACCCATAGTGTTATCTCATATATGAAGGCCCGACGTATGGTCGAGAAGGGGTGTTTGGCTTATTTGGAATACGTTCGTGATTCTGGTGCCGAGGTTCCTTATATTGATTTTGTGCCTGTTGTTCGTGTGTTTCCTAAAGGATTTCCTTCAGATTGCCGGGTATGCCACCCGACAGGGATATTGACTTCTGCATTGATTTGGCTCCGGGCACTCAGCCCATTTCTATCCCGCTGTATCGTATGGCCCCGCCTGAGTTGAAGGAGTTGAAGGAGCAGTTGAAAGACTTGCTTGAAAAAGGCTTCATTAGACCTAGTGTCTCGCTTTGGGGTGCACTGGTGTTGTTTGTTAAGAAGAAGGACGGATCAATGAGGATGTGTATAGATTACCGGCAGTTGAACAAGGTTACAAACAAGAATAAGTATCCATTACCGAGGATTGATGATTTGTTTGATCAGCTTTAGGGTGCCAAGGTATTTTCAAAGATTGACTTGAGATCTGGCTACCATCAGTTGAGGATTAGGGCATCCGATGTCCCTAAGACAGCTTTCCGCACTCGGTACATGCATTATGAGTTCTTGGTGATGTCATTTGGGTTGACAAATGCCCCAGTAGCTTTTATGGATTTGATGAACCGAGTGTTCAGTCCTTACTTGGATTCATTCGTGATAGTCTTCATTGAAGACATTTTAATTTATTCCCGCAGCCAGGAGGAGCATGAGCAGCATCTGAGAGTGGTTCTTCAGACATGGAGAGATAGTCAGTTATATGCTAAGTTTTTGAAGTGTGAGTTCTGGTTGAGTTCAGTTGCTTTCTTGGGTCATGTTGTTTCAGCAGAGGGTATTCAGGTAGATCCGAAGAAGATAGAGGCAATCAAGAACTGGCCTAGACCAGTATCAGCTACAGAGATCCGAAGTTTCTTAGGTTTGGCTGGCTATTATGCTTCTTTGTGGAGGGGTTTTCATCTATTGCAGCCCCGACGACTAGGTTGACCCAAAAGGGTGCCCAGTTCAGGTGGTCGGACGAGTGTGAGGCGAGCTTTCAGAAGCTCAAGACAGCTTTGACTATGGCACCAGTGTTGGTTTTGCCCACAGGTTCAGGGCTATATACAATATATTATGATGCATCTCGTATTGGACTTGGTGCAGTGTTGATATAGGATGGCAGGGTCATTGCTTATGCTTTGCATCGGTTGAAGATTCATGAGAATAACTATCCAGTCTATGATTTGGAGTTAGCATCCATTGTTCACGCTTTGAAGATTTGGAGGCATTATCTATATGGCGTGGCATTGGAGGTGTTCACGGATCACAAGAGTCTTCAGTATTTGTTCAAGCAGAAGGAGCTAAATTTGAGGCAGATAAGGTGGTTGGAGCTATTGAAAGACTATGATATCACCATCTTATATCATTCGGGGAAGGCCAATGTGGTGGCCGATGCTTTGAGTAGGAAGTCAGCTAGTATGGGCAGTCTTGCATATATTCCGCTCGGTGAGAGATCACTTGTTTTGGATGTTCAGGCTTTGGCCAATCAGTTTGAGAGGTTGGATATTTTTGAGCCCAGTCGTGTATTAGTTTGCACAGTCGCTCATTCTTCTTTATTGGAGCGTATCCGCAATCGACAGTATGATGATCCTCATTTGTATATCCTTAGAGACACGGTGCAGCGCGGTGGTGCCAAGCGGGTTACATTAGGAGATGATGGAGTTTTGAGACAACAGGGTCGAGTTTGTATGCCTAATATGGATGGACTCCGAGAGTTGATTTTAGAGGAGGCCCATAGTTCCCGATACTTTATTCATTCGGGCGCCACTAAGATGTATCAGGATTTGTGGTAGCATTATTAGGGGAGAAGAATGAAGAAGGATATTGTTGCATATGTGGCTCGGTGTTTGAATTGTCAGTAGGTAAAGTACGAGCATCGGAGACCTGGTGGTTTCATAGGATTGAGCTTCCCGAGTGGAAGTGGGAGCGTATTACTATGGACTTTGTTGTGGGACTCCCACGGACTCAGAGAAAGTTCGACGTAGTGTGGGTTATTGTTAATAGGCTGACTAAGTCAGCGCATTTCAGTCTTGTGGCAGTCTCCTATTCTTCCAAGAGGTTAGCTGAAATCTATATCCGAGAAATTGTTCATCTTCATGGTGTGCCCGTGTCTATCATTTCTGATCGAGGTACGCAGTTTACTCACATTATTGGAGAGTCGTTCAGTGTGAGTTAGGCACACGGGTCGAGTTGATCACAACATTTCATCCTCAGACAGACGGGCAGTCCGAGCGTACTATTCAAATTTTGGAAGATATGTTCCGAGCTTGTGTCATTGACTTTGGAGGCTCGTGGGATCAGTTTTTGCCTTTAGCGGAGTTTGCCTACTTAAACAGCTACTAGTCGAGCATCCAGATGGCTCCTTATGAGGCTTTATATGATAGGAAGTGTCGGTCGCCGGTTGGATGGTTTGAGCCAGGAGAGGCTCGGTTGTTGGGTACGAATCTAGTACAGGATGCCTTGGACAAGGTCAGGATTATTCAGGATAGGCTTCGTATAGCTCAGTCCAAGAAAAAGAGTTATGCCAACCGTAAGGTTTGTGATGTGGCATTCATGGTTGGCGAGCGAGTGTTGCTTCGGGTGTCGTCTATGAACGGCGTGATGGGAATTGGAAAGAAGGGAAAGCTTAGCCCTAGGTTCATTGGCCCATTTGAGATTCTTGATCGAGTAGGAGAGGTGGCTTACAGACTTGCGTTGCCACTGAGTTTATCAGCCGTGCATCCAGTGTTTCATGTGTCCATACTTCGGAAGTATCACGGAGATCCATCCCACGTGTTAGATTTCAGCACTGTCCAGTTGGACAAAGACTTGTCATATGAGGAGGAGATGGTAGCTATTCTAGATCGGCAGGTTCGTTAGTTGAGATCAAAGAGTTTCCCTTCTATTCGCGTTCAGAGGAGAGGTCAGCCTACTGAGGCATCGCCTGGGAGTCCGAGTCCGATATGTGGAGCCGTTATCCCCATCTTTTCTCCCACTCAGGTACTTCCTTCGTATGTCTGTTTGAGGACAAACACTTGTTTTAGAGGTGGAGGATGTGATGACCCAAAAGGTTTTGGGTCATCACTTGATTTACGAGTAAATTCTATGTTCTGAGGCCTTAGAAGCCTCCTTTTTCCTCACCTCGATTTGCGTATGCGGTCTGGGCGTATATCCGGAATGCTTTTATGTGGAAATGTGACGAAAATGTTAATTTGGCCTTTAAAATTGAATTTAGGTTGACTTCAGCCAACATATTGTGTAAATGGTCCCAGACATGTGATTTGACAGTCCCGGAGGGTCCGTAGGAAAATATGGGACTGAGGCCTATGCCCAGAATCAAATTCCGAGGTCCCAAGCCCAAGAGATGAATTTTTGAAAGAAATTGTTTTACTGAAAATATAAGAGTGTAAGCACGTGATTTTTGCTTCACGGACAATCGCTCCCAAAGAAAATAAAAATAGTGACAAATGGCTTCGCTGTACAAATTTTTTTTTCTTTTCGTGACATGTGTTGTTAGTCGTTTGTGGGTCTGTCCATTTTGCATCTAGTCATTATCAAACGAAAATACAAAAAATATGTGTCGTTAAAGGAAAATTCAAAAAAAATATAAATATATGTGCGTCGTTCGTTCTAGGTTGTGATTTAACTTACTTAAATATTTTTGTGATAATTATGTGGAAATGTTACAGTGTTGTTGATTTTAATTTCACTATTTTATTATTATCTCATTTTTGTTTTTTTTTTAAAAAAAAAAAAAAGCAAAAGAGTGAAGGAAAATCGGTTTGGGCCCAAAAGAAATGAAACAAAAACAGGCCCAAACCAGCACTCAGACCCAGTCCAAGTCCAGGCCTGCCCAGGCACCTCCTGAAACGACGCCGTTTCAGGCAAATCAATCTGAGCCGTCTGTCCAGGCCAATCCAACGGCTCAGGATCTCTTTCAGCAACCCATTTTCAAACCCGACCCAGGAACCAATCCGACCCAACCCCTCACTTAAACCAAACGACCCCGTTTAACTACCAAACGACCCCGTCTCATTTCTCACCCTCAGATCCAAGCCGTTGAGATCATCTGATCTAACGGCTCAGATCCAATCCCATAGACCATATATAAACCTTCCCTTACACCCCACGCCCCCTATACCAGCACCCCATCCCTTCGTCCCCAAACCCTGAAACCCCCAAACCCTAACGCCGCCCTGGTTTCCCTTTCACCTAAAGCCGCCGGCACGAACGCCGGTGACCACCCCCTTCACACCCCTAAAGCATCCAACCACCCTGAACACGAATCCACTAACCACGAACCTCGAATCACCTCCTATCGTCTCGAATCTGGATTTGAAGATTCGAGACAAAACTCGATCTATACCAAACCTCACCATCTTTGTATCAGACACTCCCCTGACCTTCCTCGTGACCAAACCAAGCTTGGTTTGGTCCGAATCTACCCACAACTCCTAAAAATCCAGATCTGAAAATCCAGACCTTAGAACACATGCACCTGGGGAATTCGGCCAGTCTTGAGAGGGGTTTGAGGTTCAATGGATCTTAACCAAGGTGTTCTCATGTGAGAACACCCTGGTTAAAATTTGTTCGGCTTCAAGTGGTCAAAGTTGAGTCTGATTTGGGTCCGTTTTGATTTCAAACTTTGTCGGTAAGTTTTCCTTTCTTTTGTGTTAGTTTTGATTAAGTGGTCAGCATGTTTCGTTGTGTTTGTTTGTTATTTTTTGTTATTTTTCATTCGGATTTCTTCATCTCTGTAAAGACCTTTTATTTGGTCGATTGGTTTCTGTGTATGATTTAAATGTATCCTATGATAAGCATGTCCGATTAGTATAGTCGTCGCATGAATAAACTTATATAGGTTCCTAGTGACTGACCAAGTTGTCCGAAGCCCTTTAGGTCCCTGTATGTGTTGTTTATTTGAACGACTGATTATTACCTGTTATAATTAGTATAGTCGACTCGATAAATGTCGTCGATCAGTTTTCTATAACTAATGAATCGAATGAGCTAATAATGTCGCATGACTAATTGAACCTTGCCACTAACTGAATGCCCCAGCATTGTTTAAAATGGTTTGTTTGCATTGTAAAAATGACTGAAAAGGTTCAGTCCAGGCAGTCTTGAATTTGAACTTTCATCAGTTCAAAAATGCCCTGATGCTGCAATAGGCAGGGCAATAATAATCAAGGTTAAGCAGGGGTATTCTGGGGTGTTAAAAAGGGCAGAAAGATTAGTTTAAATGAGCTGACAAGTAGGGTACTAATTTAGGATTAAACTAATACCAATGGGGAGCAAGACATAAGAGTATGGGGCTTGAAATGAATAATAAAATAATGCCCATAACTCTTGATTAAACAAAAGACCAGGCGTGGGGAACAAAGGGGCTGGCACCAAAGATGCTTAGGCATGGGCTTAAAGGGTGTGGGTATTCTGCCAATTGGCAGGGCAGGCAGCTCAGCTGCACTGGTTCATTTGGCCTATAAATAGGCCATTTGAGAACTTAAAAAGGGGCTGGACTTTTAGTCTTCAGAAAAAAAAGAAATATTTTGAGTCTTGAGGTTGGGATCTTTAAGTCTTAAGAAAGGTTTGTGAGTTAAAAAAAAAAGACTGAAAACATAAGAGAGTTCCAGTAGGACATTGCAACCAAACACTGCCTGAAAGTGGTATAAGAGTGCATTTTGGTCAAGTTGTCTTGGCCAAGTTCTGTTGTTTGCATTGACTGAGCTGTTTCTGGTTGATTGAATTGGTAGTGTTGCTGTATTGAATACTCTGTTGTTGCTTCATCATTCTTTTCTGGGTTCACTGGTTTGGTACTCGATTATTTGCTGGTTCTCGTTGGTTCTGGGAAACATTGTTGTTTGTCTGTGGACACCACTGGGATTGTCCATTTGTTGTCCGACTCTTTGCTGAGCTTCATCATTATTGGCTGGTTGTTTGTTTCTGTGTTGTTGCTGTGAATCTGCTGATTGCTGTTATTTGCTGTGTGCTACTCAGCTTATCCCTTTCCTTCTTCTTCTGTTCCTCTATACCAGGTACACACCTAAGACACTGTCAGATGTAGCTGGAAATTTGAGCATGAATGTAAATGAAAGACCTAAAGAATGTTTTTTTATAGATATAGATTGTTACATTAAATATTCATGCAATGTGTAATAGTTTTACATTTTTGTTCTGGGTACTAGAGGTAGTCTTCATGCCTATAAATGTCAATGTATGGTAGTTGAATGCTAGAATGTGCATATAGGTTGGTGATGAGAGTATGCCCAAGGCAGTAGTTTGTATCTCATATTTAGTTCAAAGGTGTAGTATAAGCCTGTAATGTATGCCAAGCATGAAATTCGTACACTGTAAATAAGTTCTTTCCTTTCCAATAAATTGCTATATAACTCTTAAAACCATGTTTTAAGATCAGGAACACAAATTCAGGGCCTCGACCTCACAAAGGTCGAGTTCAGGCCAAAACAGGCCAAGCCGGCCTGCTTCGAACAAGCAGTGGCCCAGGTCTGGCCAATCACGCTTGGGCTGGATTTGGGCCCGTGATTATTTGTTCGGACAGCCTCGTTTCTGATTTTAGGCATTTCTGAATGTTGTTACAAACAACTTGCAAGCATGTAATTAATTAGGACTATCTACTGTTTTCAATTGATAAGGACAAACGCGATAAGAAACGTAGTTGCTATAGGATATCCTTTTAAAATAAGAACGAGATGAGCCTCGATGAAAATAAACAAAACGTGCAGATGCGGGGCCCTTGTTTAAATGTATATTATCGAAGCATTTAGGTTCCAGGATGGGTTGTTTAGCAAATCTCACAACCCTCCTAAAATAACAATACGTTAGACTCTTTAGGACGCGCCTTAATAAATCTTACCTTCTTAAACTCGGGTGCGCATTGATGTGACCCAAATCCAATTCTCAACGGAGTCGAAATGTGTTTCGACCACGTGTACATTGATTGTAACGCGGTTCGAGATACATTTTCACAACGTTGCAATTCTTGATAAAAACAGTAAAATGATAAAAGCGGTTAAAAGTTAAATTTTGCACATAAGTTCACACTTGTATAAAATCAGATAATCAAGCCGAATATAATAGTTGAGCGACCGTGCTAGAACCACGGAACTCGGGAATGCCTAACACCTTCTCCCAGGTTAACAGAATTCCTTATCTGGATTTCTGGTACGCAGACTGTAATATAGAGTCATTATTTTCCTCGATTCAGGATTAAAATTGGTGACTTGGGACACCCTAAATCTCCCAAGTGGCGACTCTGAGATAAACAAATAAATCCCCCTTCGATTGTCCTTTAATTGGAAAAACTCCCCTGCGCCCCCCGGGTGCGAAAAAAGGAGGTGCGACAGCTCTGGCGACTCTGCTGGGGATTAAACCCAGAACCACTAGTTCAGGGTTAAGAATTCGAGCTTAAATAATTGTTGTTATTTGGCTTTATTTATTATCTGATTTTTACATGATATATGCTTAATGTGCTAAATGATGCTTTTACCGCTTTAATATTATCTGAATTGTGTATATAAAACTGCTACGAAACCCTTCTTTCTGAGTCTTCTGAATTTATGGTGTACACGTGCGCGTGACCCACCTTTCTGTTAAAGTCATACCAAATAAGACGGAGTTGGGACAAGTAACTAGGCCGGGCAGACTTTCGTGCTCCCGGTACGTTACCCCCACTTCGGCTCAAACTGTCCGTTTGGGTAAGCCAGGTTTAGAACAATCAACCTAAGGTTTTACACTTAGAATAACTCAGCCATGTACCGGATCCCTAGTAGGAACGAATATTTGCATCATATGCATTTGGCCTTGGAGACTCAACACAGGGGTTGGGTCTGTCTAGGACAGGTGAACCCAAAATAAAAAGACCATCATGATGCATCCTACTTGTTACTTGTGCATTCATTCGCTTCGAACATGCTTGCTGACTGGTTTAAATAAATTATGGTGAGAGCTGAGGAATAAAATAGGTCTTCATAAAAAATAGAATATATATATACATAAAAAATATATAGTTTTCAAATCTTGAAATAAAGGTATCAAATCTTGAAAATAATTTGAAAAAATTCCCAAAAAATAGTTTTAAGTCTTGAAATAGTTTGACTGCAAATGATTGGAGTATGTTTTCGAAATAAGTCTTAACTTTATTAAATTAAAATTTCAGATACAAAATGAGCACCACACAAAACCCTTTCTCCGCAAATACAGAGGAGTTTCTATTCCAGCTTCAAATGTGGTGGTGTGAATTAGGCGAAGATGGTCAAAAGTGGGTCATCAAGCATCTGGGAAATCTCCCGGACATTATGAAGGTTAAACCCCGCGAGGATCTGATTGCGGCATTAGTGACTTTTTGGGACCCTGTTCACAATGTCTTTCATTTTTCTGACTTCGAGCTCACTCCTACATTAGAGGAGGTAGCCGGATATGTTGGTTTTGACGGAAGTTTAAGGAATCAAAGCTTGATATTCACGAAGGCTCCCTCGGTACATCGATTCTTCGGTCTTCTGAACATCAGCAGTCAAATCAGGAAAAGCAATGTCGTCAACGGATGTTGTTCTTTCAACTTTTTGTATTCAAGGTTCGGAAAGTCAGATGGGTTCGAAATTCATGAGAAAGGCCTTACTAACAAACAAGACAAAGACGCATGGCAGGTTCACCGTCGTTTCGCCTTCATGGTGGCTTTTCTAGGAATCATGGTCTTTCCCGAACAAAGAACGAACAATCGATATTCGCACCGCAAAAGTTGTGCAAATCCTCACCTCCAAGGAAAACCACACCATTGTCCCCATCATTCTCTCAGACATTTATCGGGCTTTGACTTTATGTAAAGCAGGAGCGAAAGTCTTCGAAGGATGCGAAATTTTGTTGCAAATGTGGCTGATTGAACATCTCCAACAACAGCCCAAGATCATACAGTACAGGCCAAACAACGATAATTACATCGAGGGTTATGAGGAAAGAGTGAAAAATTATCAGGTTCCAGAAGGGACAGAAGCATGGGTATCTCGGCTAAGGGCTCTAACGGCAAATCAAATTGAATGGACTCTGGGATGGCTATCAATGAGGGAAGTAATACATATGTCAAACTCAAATAGTTATCTGCTACTATTGGGATTGAGAAGCATCCAGCCATACGCGCCATTGAGAGTCCTAAGACAACTAGGAAGATATCAAGTAGTTCCTGATGATGAAGATTTGAGTGCGCAAGAAATCGAACTACACCCAGAGGCCACTATTCCTGAGGCGTTACTTCAGCAGATGTGGAATGGATGTCGATACTTAAAAAACGATACTCAAGTCCCAGACACTAAAAAGGGTGAGATAAATCCTGGATATGCAAGGTGGTTCGAGAAACGGTCTCGCATGGACGAGGTACCAGAACCTGAGCTGAGAAGGCCAACTAAAAGACCCCATATTCAAAACTTTAATGATAAAATCCAAGAGCGGTTGATCTGGGGAGAAAAAGAGAAGGGGTACAAAGCAACTATCCACACCCTAAAGGAAAATCTAAGGAACCTCAGTCTGGAGAAGGATTTGCAAGCACAAGAAGCTGAAGGCGAGAAGAAGAGTCTAGCCTGTGAGAATGAAAGTCTTCATGCTCGATTTCTGAAAATGAAAAAGGCTTCTGAAACGCCAATGAGGAATTGGAAGGATCAAAAAACCATCGCCAATCTTTTTGAAAGAATGCAGGATTATGATTCCATTCTTGCTGCAAAAGAAAGGGCGTTGAGCAAAGCAAAAGAAAGGATCCAACAATTAAACGAAGAAGCCAGATCTGATAAGGAACGCCAAAATAGGCAATCCGAGAAAGACAGGGCACAATTCGAGAAGGAAAAAGACCATTGGATACGATCAGGAGACCAACTTCGTGCACAACTAGAAGAGGCAAGAAGGTACAGAGAGCATCAACAAGCGGACACTGAGAGAGAAAGAGCGCAGATGAGATTAGAGCAGGCCAGACTCCGAGCTCTATTAGAGTCAGCCCTAGATCGTGAAGGCCGTATCCGAGATGTAGCCACCACTCGCCAGCAGCAATTGCAGGATCAAGGCCAACGTCTCCAAGATTTCAGGGCACAGATCCACGACCTGGCGGTCTACACCTCTCAAAGTTAGGTAAACTGCCAAGGAATGGATTATGAAAGGTTTACCGAGCATGCACCCAGCTTTGCCCGTCATCTAGCAGTGGAGTTGGAAAGGATGTATCGAACATTGGGAGGACATCCGGGTCAAGCCCCGCCTTGAACAAATGATCTAATAATTTACAACACAAGTGGAAAGTGGGGCACGTTATGAGATGTTAAGAATTGTATCTTTTATTTCAATTTGAATGTGTGTGTTTCAAGACGTTGTTTTTACAAAGTTTTCAAATGTAATGTTGTTCATTTTCTTTGATGTGTATTTCAAGACGTTGTTTTTACAAAGTTTTCAAATGTAATGTTTGTTCATTTTCTTTTATAAATGATAGCCTCATGGCAGAACTACGCCTGGTCTGATTCATGCGGGGACGTGATACGTAGGCAATCCCCATAAGATTCGACCGCTTTTAATAAATAAAGAAAAGAAAATGTAAATAAAATAAAACGCAGGGTTTCGCAAAATACTTTAAAGAGACGAATGAGCAAACCGGGATGACGCATGTTGTTTGAAGCAAAGCATGTAGAAACGGTTAACTGCCTAGGTGCATTGCATCCTCTATGTGTTATGATCAAATCTGTTAAGCTCTAACACTAACAAAGTTTGTTGTTGTCTGATACCAGACAGTTAGTTGTTAAAGAATTCTGGCAACACATTCATACCAAACCAGATCCAAAGGACCGATAGCATCAAGCATGACTACTTCGGAGAATAGCAATGAAGAAGAAAGGCCGATGAGCCAGTTGTTAAAAGAAGCGATGGAAAAGATTGAAAGGATGGGACTAGAAATGAATGCAATGCAACTAGCCCTAGCCAAAACACAAAAGAGTCCTGAAACACTGGGACACATGCCGGAGTACCCTCACTCTGGCCCTTCCACAAGCCGCCCAAATCCCCTCTATCATCAAGAAAGAAGCCCTCATGATTCCCAAGCTCCACCACCCCATCAACCTCTCCCAACACCCAATATTCCCATTTTTGTGGGACCTACATCAGCCCCTTTGCAGAGAACGACTAGTGAGCCATTGTTTCAGGCTCACGATACCCAATACTATCCCCCTGAGCCTACATTCCATGCACCCGAACCACAGGCTTACAATCCCCATTTGGAAGTACCGGCAGAGGTTGAGAAGCCGGTTAAGGCCCCTGAACAGGATGAAGTGTTGAGAAAGTTCAAAAGCCTGGAGCAATCCTTCAGGAACTTGCACGGGCTGGGCAATCAAGTCAGCGTGGCATACAAAGATCTGTGCCCTTTCCCAGATGTCCAACTCCCGGCTGGGTTCAAGATGCCCAAGTTTGATTTATATGAAGGGCACGGTGATCCCATGGCACATTTGCGGGGATTCTGTAGCAAAATGAGAGGGGCAGGAGGCAAGGATGAGCTTTTGATAGCTTATTTCGGCCAAAGTCTGAGTGGATCTGCACTGGAATGGTATACCAGGCAAGATTTCAGCAGGTGGTACACGTGGGATGATCTGGCGCAGGCTTTTGCAGGTCATTTCCAGTACAACCTGGAGATAGTCCCTGACCGTCTCACGTTATTGAGAACTGGGAAGAAACCCGGGGAAAGTTTTCGCGAGTTCGGGTTCCGCTGGAGAGAACAAGCAGCTAGAGTCGATCCTCCCATGAGAGAGGGAGAGATGGTGGACTATTTTTTGCAGACATTGGATCCAACCTACTTTGGTCACTTGGTGACAACGGTTGGAAAATCTTTCAACGAGGTGGTCAAAATAGGGGTCATGATAGAAGAAGGTTTGAGGTCGGACAAGATCTTAAACTATTCGGCACTTAAGGCCACAACCCAGGCTATTCAAAGCGGCACGGGAGGTGCGCTAAGAAGAAAGAAAGAAGAGGTTGCCACGATCGAGGCAGGCAGTTGGTCCAGGGCTGGCAGGCCGCACTACAACCAACCCAGGCCTCACAGGTCAAACTACCCATACAACCCACCACAAAATTTCTATCCACCTCGAGAACCACATTGTTCCGTACACCAAGCCCAGGTATACACTCAGCCTCCGGTTCGCCCACAATGGCGCGCACCGGCTCCCCAGAACATATATGCACCACCACAAAACACCTACCCTCCGCCAAGGGCATATAGAAACCCTTCAGGGGCAGGTTTCCGGGGAAATCCAGATGCTAGGAACGACAGGTTGCGGAAGCAAAGAACCTTCACAGAACTGGGAGAAACCTACACCGCTGTGTTCCACAAGCTGCGGCAATTGGGTTTGGTTAGTCCTGTCCATACTCGGGAACCAAATCCCCCGCCTCAGAATTTGGATCGTTCAATCAGTTGTGAATACTGTTCAGGGATGCTCGGGCACGATACCGAGAAGTGCTGGAAGTTAAGGCATGCCATACAGGATCTTATTGACACCAATAAGATCGAGGTCCAGACACCGGAGGCTCCTAACATCAACCAAAACCCACTGCCAGCGCACCACGAAACTCACATGATTGAGTTGGTGTGTGAGGGAGGAGAATTAAGAAAACCCTCACAAACAGTGATGATGATCCAAGCCGCCCCGAAAGAAGTCTTAACCAGTGGAGGAACGAGTGTACAGTCGCAGGGTGAAGGCGTCAAGCCGGTAGTGATATTGGGGAAGGAGCCCGTCCGTCATAGCAAGCAAACCCGAGCCAAGCAAGTTGGTAATACCAGGGATCCTGCCCACACCGGCAGTCGGGTTGAAAGGGGTATGTAGAGAACGGGTGACCATAAAGCCTGTGGTCCAACTACCGATGATTGACAGCAGGGCTGTGCCTTGGAAATATGAAAAGGCAGTGGTGACGTACCAAGGAAAACAGGTGGAAGAAGTCAGTTGTGAAGCGTAAGGGCTGACTCGATCCGGTCGATGTTTTGCTCCGGTGGAGCTAAGAAAAACCAACCCAGTGGCAACCAAGAAGCCAGTGTCTGAAGAAGAGGCTGAAGAATTCCTGAGGAAGATGAAAGTACAAGACTATTCTGTGGTTGAGCAGCTGAGAAAAACACCGGCCCAGATCTCACTATTGTCATTACTCCTCCATTCTGAGGAACATCGTCGGGCCCTGTTGAAGATATTGAACGAGGTTCATGTACCCAGTGAGATTTCTGTAAACCACCTGGAAACCATTGCCAGCAAGATTTTCGAGGTGAACAGGGTAACATTCTCAGATGATGACCTGCCGGTGGAAGGTACGGAGCATAACAAAGCTCTATACCTAGCTGTCAAATGTGAAGACTCGGTGGTAACTCGAGTATTGGTGGATAACGGCTCAAGCGCCAATATTTGTCCATTATCCACCCTGGACCAGTTAAAGATTGACCGTGGAAGAATCCGGGAGAATAGCATCTGTGTCCGGGGGTTTGACGGAAACGGAACAGCCACTGTGGGGGATGTTGTACTTGAACTGACCATTGGTCCGGTCCTGTTTACCATGGAATTCCAGGTATTGGACGCCACGGTATCTTACAACTTGCTGTTAGGACGACCCTGGATTCATGCAGCTAAAGCGGTGCCTTCCACCCTACATCAGACGGTGAAGTTCGAGTGGGAAAGACAAGAGGTCGTGTTGCACGGCGAGGATACAGCAAGCACCATGGGCGGAACCATTGTACCTTTCATAGAAACCGCTGATGACAAAGGTCCTTGGGTCTACCAGATTTTCAATACAGGGTCGGCCAACAAAATTTCTGAAGGAGAAATCATCCCACACCCTAGGGTAGCTACCGCAACGGTCATGATGGTCTCAGAAATGCTGGGCAATGGATTTGTGCCGGGAAGAGGCTTGGGAGTTGAACTTCAAGGGATAGTCCAACCTGTCTCCCTTCCTAAGAATCTGGAAACTTTCGGGTTGGGGTTCAAACCAACCGCAGCAGACAGAAAGCAAGCGCGAAAAATGAAGAAGAGGGTCTGGTTTCTGCCTAAACCAGTGCCACGCCTCTCAAGGTCTTTTGTTAAAGCAAGTGCCAAGGGGTCAACGATCCCAAAGATTCGAGGACCTTTGATCGGTATAAATGAAGACCTGAATCAGAGTTTTGAGAGGCTATTCGCGGATGTCAGTATGGTGGAAGCTGGAGAAGGTTCCAGCAGAGCAGAGATACAATTTGTGGGGCCTGAGGCCAAGACCAACAATTGGACGGTTACTCCTCTTCCTGTCCGAGGGGAGTCTTGGTAGTAGGCTTTGATTAATGTTTTGTTTGTTTGTTTGTTTGATCGGATTATTCAAGGGTGTAATCCAAATTTTACTTTCGTTTTTGTAAAAGTGTGAACCCTTTTATCCCGCAAATTTAATAAAGTTCTCTTCTTTTGTCTCATTTTAATTTTTGTCTTGTTCTTTTTCTTTCTGAACAGTTCTCTTTTTACTGGTTCTAATGACATGGCATGCACAGCGGATCTTCGACCTAGTCTAATAAATCAATCTGAAACCGACTCAATGATGCAAAAGGTCGTTTGTGACGATGAATCTGAATGTGACGAAGGTGAAGCCTTCGAAGAAATAAACAGAGAACTGTGCCAATTTGAAGAGAAACCCAAGCCTAACCTAAATGACACCGAGGCTGTGAATCTAGGAGACGCTGATAACGTCCAAGAGACCAAAATTAGCATCCACATTGAGCCGAATGTCAGAGCAGAATTGATCAAAACTCTCAGGGAATTCAAAGATGTTTTTGCCTGGTCATATGATGATATGCCTGGATTAAGCACCAATTTAGTGGTTCACAAATTACCCACTGACCCGGCATACCCTCCGGTCAAGCAAAAACTAAGGAAATTTAAAACAGAAATGAGTGTAAAGATCAAGGAAGAAGTGATTAAGCAGTTACAATCGAAGGTCATTCGGGTCACTCGATATCCCGAGTGGTTGGCCAATGTGGTACCAGTCCCAAAGAAGGATGGAAAAATCAGGGTGTGCGTTGACTACCGCAACCTCAACAAAGCAAGTCCCAAGGACAATTTTCCGCTACCCAACATTCATATCCTGATCGATAATTGCGCTGGGCGCGAGATCGGATCCTTTGTGGATTGCTATGCGGGTTATCATCAGATCCTAATGGACGAGGAGGATGCTGAGAAGACAGCGTTTATTACGCCATGGGGAACCTACTGCTATCGGGTAATGCCGTTCGGGCTAAAGAACGCTGGGGCAACATACATGCGAGCAATGACTGCTGTGTTTCATGACATGATACACAAGGAAATCGAGGTGTACGTCGATGATGTGATCATCAAATCTTGGCGTCAGGAGGACCATGTAGCAGACCTAAGGAGATTTTTCCAAAGACTCCGGAGGTATGATATCAAGCTTAACCCGGCCAAATGCGCATTCGGGGTTCCATCAGGAAAGTTGCTAGGATTCATCGTCAGTCGACGGGGGATTGAGTTAGACCCATCCAAAATTGAATCCATCCGAGATTTGCCACCGCCAAGGAACAAAACAGAGGTAATGAGTTTGCTGGGTAGACTCAATTACATCAGCAGGTTCATCGCTCAACTCACAGCAACTTGTGAGCCCATATTTCGGCTGCTGAGAAAGGATGCTGCGGTAGGTTGGACGGCAGAGTGTCAGGAGGCTTTCGACCAAATCAAAGGGTATCTGTCTAATCCACCCGTATTGGTCCCGCCTAAGCCCGGGAAACCCCTAATCCTTTACCTGACGGTCTTGGAAAATTCATTTGGTTGTGTACTGGGGCAACATGATGACACAGGAAGGAAGGAGCAGGCCATCTACTATCTTAGCAAGAAATTCACAGTGCATGAGGTCAAGTACACTCAACTCGAGAAAACATGCTGCGCCCTAACTTGGGTAGCTCAGAAGTTGAAGCACTACCTGTCTTCATATACTACTTATCTCATATCCCGCTTGGACCCATTGAAGTATATCTTTCAGAAACCTATGCCCACGGGAAGGTTGGCAAAGTGGCAAATTCTGCTCACAGAGTTTGATATCATCTACGTAACGAGGACGGCCATAAAAGCCCAGGCATTGGCAGATCATTTGGCAGAGAATCCCGTTGATGAAAAATACGAGCCTTTAAGAACGTATTTTCCTGACGAAGAGGTGATGCATACGAATGAGTTGGAATTACCTGAGGAACCGGGTTGGAAGCTTTTCTTCGATGGAGCTGCAAACGCAAAAGGGGTTGGAATAGGAGCAGTACTCATTTCTGAAACAGGACGGCATTATCCTGTTACGGCTCAACTACGCTTCTATTGCACCAACAATATGGCCGAATATGAGGCTTGCATTCTGGGTCTGCGCCTGGCTGCTGACATGGATGTCCAAGACGTCTTGGTCTTGGGAGACTCGGACCTCTTGGTACATCAAATTCAGGGGGAATGGGAAACACGAGATCTAAAGCTCATACCATACCGACAATGCTTGCATGATCTGAGCAAGCAATTTCGATCGGTGAAGTTCAAACACATCCCGAGAGTTCACAATGAGGTTGCAGATGCTTTAGCCACCTTAGCATCAATGCTGCACCACCCTGACAAAATGTATGTTGATCCTCTGCATATCCAAGTCCGTGATCAGCACGCCTACTGCAATACCATAGAAGAAGAAGCAGATGGCGAACCCTGGTTTCATGATATCAAGGAATATCTCAGAATGGGGATATATCCAGAACATGCCTCTGGAGACCAAAAAAGAGCCCTTAGGCATTTGTCGAATGGCTTCTTCCTCAGTGGAGGAGTATTGTACAAAAGAACCCCGGATTTGGGATTGTTGAGATGCATAGATGCCAGGCAGGCAACGACGGTTATGGCAGAAGTACATGCTGGAGTTTGTGGGCCACACATGAGCGGACATGTATTGGCAAGAAAAATCCTTCGAACAGGGTGTTATTGGCTCACCATGGAACACGACTGCATCACTTTCGTGAGGAAATGCCATCAGTGCCAGATACATGGAGATTTGATCCATTCTCCGCCAACAGAATTACATACAATGTCAGCACCCTGGCCGTTTGTGGCATGGGGGATGGATGTCATTGGGCCCATCGAGCCAGCAGCATCCAACGGTCATAGGTTCATTCTAGTGACCATTGATTACTTCACCAAATGGGTTGAGGCTAAAACCTTCAAATCAGTAACCAAGAAGGCAGTGGTGGACTTTGTTCACTCCCATATCATCTGCAGATTTGGGATCCCAAAAGTGATCATCACGGATAACGGTGCGAATCTTAATAGCAGCCTGATGAGAGAGGTATGCCAACAATTCAAGATTATACACCGCAACTCCACCCCATATCGTCCCAAGGCGAATGGAGCAGTCGAAGCAGCCAATAAGAATATCAAGAAGATACTGCGAAAAATGGTGGAGGGGTCCAGACAATGGCACGAGAAATTACCCTTTGCTTTGTTGGGTTACCGCACTACCGTTCGGACTTCCATAGGCACAACTCCTTATTTGTTGGTGTATGGAACTAAGGCCGTGATACCAGCGGAGGTCGAAATTCCGTCCCTCCGAATTGTCGCTGAAGCCGGGATTGATGACGATGAATGGGTCAAAGCTCGATTGGAACAGTTGAGCATGATAGATGAGAAAAGATTGGCAGCAGTGTGCCATGGTCAGTTGTACCAGAAGAGAATGGCAAGAGCGTATAATAAGAAGGTGCGCCCCAGGAAGTTTGAAGTAGGGCAGCAAGTATTGAAGAAGATCCTCCCACATCAGGTCGAGGCAAAAGGCAAATTCGCCCCAAATTGGCAAGGGCCTTATATCGTGACCAGAGTATTGTCCAACGGTGCTTTGTGTTTGACAGATGTCGAAGGTAGATGTGTCGACATGGCTATCAATTCAGATGCAGTCAAGAGATATTATGCGTAATTTCTTTAATTATGGCAATTATTCGGTTTGTTTGTTTGTATTTGGCATTTATTGGATAATGAGATGACGGAGGCAATTCTTTCTTCTACCCAAACACTGTTTAACCCTTGCTTCCCCCTTTGAGCCTTAAGTTATTCTTTCATACCCCTCTTTTGGAATCAATAATGGGAAAGACATGAAAAAAAAAGAAAAAGAAAAGAAAAAGAAAGAAAAATTAAAAAAAAAATAAAATAAAAAATAAAATAAAAAAATAAAATAAAATAAAAAAAAAAAGAAGAAGAAGAAGATAAAATCACGAGAAATACAAAATCGTGGGAACTACGTTTGACCTGATTCCTCAAAGAGGATACGTAGGCGCCTCACGGCTCGGTCATAGTGTGCATCATAGCAAATATAGGATGCATAATGTACATAGTGTGCACGATATAGCACAATGTGCGTAACGCACGTAGCTCAACATAAGCGTAAAAAATAAATTCCCCAAGCAAGAAAACTGGGGCAGAGGTTATGTTTTAAGTTCCAACAAAGGTGATTCCAAAAGTTGTAGCACATCGCCCTTCAAATTGCTTTCATTCTTATAGCCTTTCTTCAATCCCACACCAAAACCAACATCAACATCCAAAAGACCTCCCGATCAATGTTCAAGAGATGCCAAGTCCGGCGAATAAGGCCGAGAATAATACACTGATCCCCAGCAAAGAAGAGGATCGTAAGACTAGGAATGAGTTGATAGTCAAAAGAATCTCCAGAAGAGAGGGTCGTATCTACAACACCCCGAATCCTCGAAAGAAATAAAATGAGAGAGTCTTATCGGTGAAAACCTTCACAAGCACCGAGAGGCGATGTAAGATGAGGGATATGAAATGAGAGAGTCTTATTGGTGAAAACCTTCACAGGCACCATAAGGCGCCGGGAGATGAGAGAAGCGAGAGAGTCTCATCAGTGAAAACCCCTCGAAGGGCACTATGAGGCGACAAGACAGATCAGCAAAAGCTACAACATCCGAAACGGACACTCCTTTATCATCCCCAGCAAGTCAGACCATCGGGCAAAGCGATTGATACAAATAGACTGGGTCGGGAATCTATGGTGCACGTCATGATTACGGGGACCAGTCGTATCCTCCAGATAAGTTCTTTTGAGTTTCTTCTCCCACCAAAATATTTGTTCAGAAAGATTTTCTCCTTTTTCTAGCTTTTATCTCTTTTCCTAAAATGTGTCTTGAAAGGATTTTTCAAAGCTTACTACCAGAAATCGAAGGGGAATTCATCCAATGCAGGATAATACAAACAGTCTTAAAGGCCGGTCCCAGGCAATGCAGGGATTGTGCCCGGAAATTTTGGAAGAAGTAAGCTCCAAAAGGGAGTGGTTTCGGGAGTTAGAAGCAGACTCCCACATCATGTGTTTAAAGAGAAAGCAGAAAAGGGGATAAATTGAAAACCAATCCCCAGCAGGCTAGAGACCCCCAACAGGCAACTTTGCCTGCCAACCAATTATGGGGACAAAGAGCAAGAAAAGGGGAAGAGAGAAAAATTGCTCGCCGGAAAGTCACCCTCTACCACCACAATTAAAACTGACTAAAGCCTTTTGTCTCTTGCAGGAGAACAAGGAATTGATGATGGCAGCAAAATGCAACGCCATGGAAGTCACCAAAAACCGGGGCAGAAAATTTTCTGCCAATTGTCGAAAATTTTCTCGAAAGAACGGGGGAACAATCGGAATACATTTAAGTTCTAGGTCGCCCACCAGTATAATTCGGGAATACTTTTAAGTTCTAGGTCGCCCACCAGTATAATGCGGGAATACATTTAAGTTCTAGGTCGCCCACCAGTATAATGCGGGAATACATTTAAGTTCTAGGTCGCCCACCAGTATAATGCGGGAATACTTTTAAGTTCTAGGTCGCCCACCAGTATAATGCGGGAATACTTTTAAGTTCTAGGTCGCCCACCAGTATAATGCGGGAATACATTTAAGTTCTAGGTCGCCCACCAGTATAATGCGGGAATACTTTTAAGTTCTAGGTCGCCCACCAGTATAATGCGGGAATACATTTAAGTTCTAGGTCGCCCACCAGTATAATGCGGGAATACTTTTAAGTTCTAGGTCGCCCACCAGTATAATGCGAGAATACTTTTAAGTTCTAGGTCGCCCACCAGTATAATGCGGGAATACTTTTAAGTTCTAGGTCGCCCACCAGTATAATGCGGGAATACTTTTAAGTTCTAGGTCGCCCACCAGTATAATGCGGGAATACTTTTCAGTTCTAGGTCGCCCACCAGTATAATGCGGGAATACATTTAAGTTCTAGGTCGCCCACCAGTATAATGCGGGAATACTTTTAAGTTCTAGGTCACCCACCAGTATAATGCGGGAATACATTTAAGTTCTAGGTCGCCCACCAGTATAATGCGGGAATACTTTTAAGTTCTAGGTCGCCCACCAGTATAATGCGGGAATACATTTAAGTTCTAGGTCGCCCACCAGTATAATGCGGGAATACTTTTAAGTTCTAGGTCGCCCACCAGTATAATGCGGGAATACATTTAAGTTCTAGGTCGCCCACCAGTATAATGCGGGAATACATTTAAGTTCTAGGTCGCCCACTAGTATAATGCGGGAATACTTCTAGCTCTAGATTTTGGAATCAGTCACCCCACCTGAAGACGGAAGGGTACAACAGAGATCCCCAAACGGGAAACAATAAAATCCCCAGCACCAAGAAGCAGACAACTGCAGAGGCAAGCGCGCAATTCAAAAGGAAAAGGGAATGCGTCTCAAAAGAAGCAGTTTGGGAACGCTATGGCATGCCCAACATAACAATTCTGATGAAAAGCCATACCGCTGAAGAAACCATTGAAAGATTTAAGGAAGAAAGCCATGTTCCCAGCAAATCAAGCAAAGTGATGAGAACTGACATTCAGAAAAGGTGAAGGACCAGCATCATCTCCAAGTTCACAAAATAAAGGCGTCAGAGGAAAGCGTTAGCCGACAAGAAAGCAAGACAACAAGAACAAGTGGGAGATAGATGAGATCTCATACTCTAGCTTAACTTCTTGTTTTTCCTTTTAGAGCAATGTAACAGGGAGATCGGTTGAGCAGTAGCATCCTACAGCAGCATGCGATAGCGCACAACAACAGCAAGCACTACAGTCACACGGTAGTCCCAGCTACCAAAATTTCCCGAACTACATTGACCTGATTCCTGTTCAGCCCAGGATATGTAGGAAACCTCTGAAGCAAAGGTTCGGTCAAATCTTTTTCAAAAAATGCTTCACACGGAGTATTCGGACGGGCAAAAATCGCTCGCTTTATCTTTGCGCGAAAACCCTTCGTGTCTTCGTGCAAAGAGGGGCAGCTGTAAGCACGTGATTTTTGCTTCACGGACAATCGCTCCAAAAGAAAATAAAAATAGTGACAAATGGCTTCGCTGTACAAATTTTTTCTTTTCGTGACATGTGTTGTTAGTCGTTTGTGGGTCTGTCCATTTTGCATCTAGTCATTATCAAACGAAAATACAAAAAATATGTGTCGTTAAAGGAAAATTCAAAAAAATATAAATATATGTGCGTCGTTCGTTCTAGGTTGTGATTTAACTTACTTAAATATTTTTGTGATAATTATGTGGAAATGTTACAGTGTTGTTGATTTTAATTTCACTATTTTATTATCTCATTTTTGTTTTTAAAAAAAAAAAAAAGCAAAAGAGTGAAGGAAAATCGGTTGGGCCCAAAATAAATGAAACAAAAACAGGCCCAAACCAGCACTCAGACCCAGTCCAAGTCCAGGCCTGCCCAGGCACCTCCTGAAACGACGCCGTTTCAGGCAAATCAATCTGAGCCGTCTGTCCAGGCCAATCCAACGGCTCAGGATCTCTTTCAGCAACCCATTTTCAAACCCGACCCAGGAACCAATCCGACCCAACCCCTCACTTAAACCAAACGACCCCGTTTAACTACCAAACGACCCCGTCTCATTTCTCACCCTCAGATCCAAGCCGTTGAGATCATCTGATCTAACGGCTCAGATCCAATCCCATAGACCATATATAAACTCAACCCTTCACCCCACGCCCCCTATCCGAACCCCCCCTTCAGTCATCTCCTTCCCCGAACCCTGAAACCCCCAAACCCTAACGCCGCCCTGGTTTCCCTTTCACCTAAAGCCGCCGGCACGAACGCCGGTGACCACCCCCTTCACACCCCTAAAGCATCCAACCACCCTGAACACGAATCCACTAACCACGAACCTCGAATCACCTCCTATCGTCTCGAATCTGGATTTGAAGATTCGAGACAAAACTCGATCTATACCAAACCTCACCATCTTTGTATCAGACACTCCCCTGACCTTCCTCGTGACCAAACCAAGCTTGGTTTGGTCCGAATCTACCCACAACTCCTAAAAATCCAGATCTGAAAATCCAGACCTTAGAACACATGCACCTGGGGAATTCGGCCAGTCTTGAGAGGGGTTTGAGGTTCAATGGAGAGAACACCCTGGTTAAAATTTGTTCGGCTTCAAGTGGTCAAAGTTGAGTCTGATTTGGGTCCGTTTTGATTTCAAACTTTGTCGGTAAGTTTGTTTTCCTTTCTTTTGTGTTAGTTTTGATTAAGTGGTCAGCATGTTTCGTTGTGTTTGTTTGTTATTTTTTGTTATTTTTCATTCGGATTTCTTCATCTCTGTAAAGACCTTTTATTTGGTCGATTGGTTTCTGTGTATGATTTAAATGTATCCTATGATAAGCATGTCCGATTAGTATAGTCGTCGCATGAATAAACTTATATAGGTTCCTAGTGACTGACCAAGTTGTCCGAAGCCCTTTAGGTCCCTGTATGTGTTGTTTATTTGAACGACTGATTATTACCTGTTATAATTAGTATAGTCGACTCGATAAATGTCGTCGATCAGTTTTCTATAACTAATGAATCGAATGAGCTAATAATGTCGCATGACTAATTGAACCTTGCCACTAACTGAATGCCCCAGCATTGTTTAAAATGGTTTGTTTGCATTGTAAAAATGACTGAAAAGGTTCAGTCCAGGCAGTCTTGAATTTGAACTTTCATCAGTTCAAAAATGCCCTGATGCTGCAATAGGCAGGGCAATAATAATCAAGGTTAAGCAGGGGTATTCTGGGGTGTTAAAAAGGGCAGAAAGATTAGTTTAAATGAGCTGACAAGTAGGGTACTAATTTAGGATTAAACTAATACCAATGGGGAGCAAGACATAAGAGTATGGGGCTTGAAATGAATAATAAAATGATGCCCATAACTCTTGATTAAACAAAAGACCAGGCGTGGGGAACAAAGGGGCTGGCACCAAAGATGCTTAGGCATGGGCTTAAAGGGTGTGGGTATTCTGCCAATTGGCAGGGCAGGCAGCTCAGCTGCACTGGTTCATTTGGCCTATAAATAGGCCATTTGAGAACTTAAAAAGGGGCTGGACTTTTAGTCTTCAGAAAAAAAAGAAAAATTTTGAGTCTTGAGGTTAGGATCTTTAAGTCTTAAGAAAGATTTGTGAGTTAAAAAAAAAAGACTGAAAACATAAGAGAGTTCCAGTAGGACATTGCAACCAAACACTGCCTAAAAGTGGTATAAGAGTGCATTTTGGTCAAGTTGTCTTGGCCAAGTTCTGTTGTTTGCATTGACTGAGCTGTTTCTGGTTGATTGAATTGGTAGTGTTGCTGTATTGAATACTCTGTTGTTGCTTCATCATTCTTTTCTGGGTTCACTGGTTTGGTACTCGATTATTTGCTGGTTCTCGTTGGTTCTGGGAAACATTGTTGTTTGTCTGTGGACACCACTGGGATTGTCCATTTGTTGTCCGACTCTTTGCTGAGCTTCATCATTATTGGCTGGTTGTTTGTTGCTGTGTTGTTGCTGTGAATCTGCTGATTGCTGTTGTTTGCTGTGTGCTACTCAGCTTATCCCTTTCCTTCTTCTTCTGTTCCTCTATACCAGGTACACACCTAAGACACTGTCAGATGTAGCTGGAAATTTGAGCATGAATGTAAATGAAAGACCTGAAGAATGTTTTTTTATAGATATAGATTGTTACATTAAATATTCATGCAATGTGTAATAGTTTTACATTTTTGTTCTGGGTACTAGAGGTAGTCTTCATGCCTATAAATGTCAATGTATGGTAGTTGAATGCTAGAATGTGCATATAGGTTGGTGATGAGAGTATGCCCAAGGCAGTAGTTTGTATCTCATATTTAGTTCAAAGGTGTAGTATAAGCCTGTAATGTATGCCAAGCATGAAATTCGTACACTGTAAATAAGTTCTTTCCTTTCCAATAAATTGCTATATAACTCTTAAAACCATGTTTTAAGATCAGGAACACAAATTCAGGGCCTCGACCTCACAAAGGTCGAGTTCAGGCCAAAACAGGCCAAGCCGGCCTGCTTTGAACAAGCAGTGGCCCAGGTCTGGCCAATCACGCTTGGGCTGGATTTGGGCCCGTGATTATTTGTTCGGACAGCCTCGTTTCTGATTTTAGGCATTTCTGAATGTTGTTACAAACAACTTGCAAGCATGTAATTAATTAGGACTATCTACTGTTTTCAATTGATAAGGACAAACGCGATAAGAAACGTAGTTGCTATAGGATATCCTTTTAAAATAAGAACGAGATGAGCCTCGATGAAAATAAACAAAACGTGCAGATGCGGGGCCCTTGTTTAAATGTATATTATCGAAGCATTTAGGTTCCAGGACGGGTTGTTTAGCAAATCTCACAACCCTCCTAAAATAACAATACGTTAGACTCTTTAGGACGCGCCTTAATAAATCTTACCTTCTTAAACTCGGGTGCGCATTTATGTGACCCAAATCCAATTCTCAACGGAGTCGAAATGTGTTTCTAATCACGTGTACATTGATTGTAACGCGGTTCGAGATACATTTTCACAACGTTGCAATTCTTGATAAAAACAGTAAAATGATAAAAGCGGTTAAAAGTTAAATTTTGCACATAAGTTCACACTTGTATAAAATCAGATAATCAAGCCGAATATAACAGTTGAGCGACCGTGCTAGAACCACGGAACTCGGGAATGCCTAACACCTTCTCCCAGGTTAACAGAATTCCTTATCTGGATTTCTGGTACGCAGACTGTAATATAGAGTCATTATTTTCCTCGATTCAGGATTAAAATTGGTGACTTGGGACACCCTAAATCTCCCAAGTGGCGACTCTGAGATAAACAAATAAATCCCCCTTCGATTGTCCTTTAATTGGAAAAACTCCCCTGCGCCCCCCGGGTGCGGAAAAAGGAGGTGCGACAAAGAGTTTTTTTGGAAATTTGATTATATTTGAAATTTATGGTATGAGGACCATATTTTGGTTTCGGAGCCCGGTACAAGTTCAACATGATGTTTGAGTTGTGTCTGTAAATTTGGTAAGAAATGGAGGTCGTTTGATGTGATTCAGACCCCTATTTGTGAAGTTTGAAACTTTGAAAGTTTTGAGATTTTTCTTAGATTTCTATGCTAAATTCATTGTTTAAGATATTATTTTGGTGATTTGATCGCACGTGTATGTCCGTAGGATGCTTTTGAGGTTGTGTACATGTTTGGTTTAGAGCCCCGAGGGCTCCGGTGAGTTTCAGATAGGCGTCAGAGTGTTTTTGGACTTAGAAATCTGGTGTTTTTGCTATTCGCTGGTGTCTGAGTTTTTACTTTATACGAACGCATGGTAACCCATGTGAATGCACTGAACAAATTGAGAGGGGGCAGGTTTGCACTATGCGATCGCATAGAGCCAGGTGCGACGCGGAGCCTTAGGAGTTCACTCTATGCGAATGCACCTAGGCTATCGCGAACAAATAGAATAGGAGATGGGCTGGGGGCTGGGTAGTTGTAACCCTGTGCGAATGCAACTCTTAGCTCGCGAACGCATAGGTGTAGTTAGTCAACCCTATGCGAACGCGGCCAAAGGAACGCCAACGCAGTTAATAAATGCCCAGTTATTTTAAACCAGTATCAAAACTGGACTTCTTCAAAACTTCATAGCTTTTTCACTTAAACTCAAACTTGGGCGATTTTTGATGAGGGATTTCACAAAACCATAGGTATGTATTCTTAGACTTGTTTTCTTCAATTTCCATTAACACCCATTAGATTTCTAGGCCTAAATCATGTTCTTAAGGGTAGAAAATTGAGAATTTGGGTAGAGTTAGGGCTTTTTGAATAATTGGAATTTAGACCTTGTTTTGGAATCGGATTCCAAAACTGATTACATATTCGAGCTCATGGGTCAATGGGTGATCGGGTTTTGGTCCGAACCTAGTGTTTTGACCAAGCGGGCCCGGGGTCGATTTTTGACTTTTTGGGGGAAAATGATAGAAAACCTATAATTAAGCATTGGGTATGAATTCTTTAGCATTTATTGATGTTGTTAAATCAATTTGGTCTAGATACGAGTTATTTGGAGGCAAATTCTAAAGGAAAAGCGGTGTTTGAGGCTTAAGTTGGCCATGGAAGTTTGAGGTAAGTGTTTGGTCTAACCTTAGCTTGAGGGATTAGGAGTTGTGTCCTATTTGCGATGTGTTATTTGTTGAGTACGACGTATAGGCATGGTGACGAGTATCTATACGTTGGTGTCAAGCATGCCCGTGAGTCTTAGAGTATGATTATTATGACTCCGTTTCTATTGTTCATGCCTTATGTGATGATTTCTATTGTTGAGAAAAGCTTGTGGAAGTAATATTGGTAATTGAATATCGAAGAGTGTTGGCTCAAGTTGTAAAACGAATTATGGATGTAAAATTGGTAATTGAACCTTATAGAGCATTGGCTCAAGTTGTGTAGTGAGTTGTGATGTAAATGTTAAAAAGATAAGAGGATTGTTATATTGTCTCCCTTGCCGGGATGTTGTTGCTTTTAATACTATCTCCCTTGCCGGGATGTTGATGTTTTTGATATTCTTCCCCTGCCGGCATTTGATTGTTGTACTATTGTTCCCTTGTTGGGATTTTATTGTGATTTCATTTATTTTCTTGCCCTTATTTTTTGTGATTGTTGTTTGGGTGAGGAAGAGTGTTAAAGCACGAAGGGTGATGCCGTGCATTGTTTTGGTGAGAGACTGTTAAAGAACGAAGGGTGATGTCGTATATTATTTTATGAGGAAGAGTGTAAAAGCACGAAGGGTGATGCCGTGCCACACGATGTACAATTCTATGCCGATTATATTGATTTTATGGTGAGGACGAGAGTAAAAACATAAAGGGTGTTGCCGTGCAGATTGTATTGATTCTTATGGTGAGGACGAGAGTAAAAGCACGAAGGGTGATGCCATGCACTTGTTTGATTTCTGATTCTTGTTGATAATTGAGTTATGGTGTTCCTTGTATTTACCTACTGTCCTTCTGTTATCATTTGATGGTTTGCAGCATGGTTCCCCCTCCCATTCTTAACTGTACATTCCTGCTTTTATTTTCCGTTGTATATGATTTAACTGCATAGGTTTATTTGGTAGTCTGGTCCTAGCCTCGTCACTACTTCGCCAGGATTAGGCTAGGCACTTACCAACACATGGGTTCGGTTGTGTTGATACTACACTCTGCACTGTGTGCAGATCCTGGTGCAGCAGCTTTTTGACCTTAGCTTTGGGGTTGATGCCTTCAGTCCATCCAGAGATCCGAGGTAGTCTTGCCGGCATCTGCAGGCCTTGACGTCTCCTTCTATCCTTTTGTTCGGTTTCTTTTATGTATTTCAGAGACAATGTTGTAATAACTCTTTCAGACCTTCATTTGTAGTATTCCTAGACATTTTGTGGAATTGTGACACCAGTCTTGGGTAGTTTATGTATGAATTGGTATTGGCATCTTTATTTATACATTACGTCTCAGTCTTCCGCTTTTAAATTTTCGTTGTTTATGTAATGTTGGCTCGTATTTGTTAAAGGATTAAAAATGGGGAAAAGGTAAATAATTTAAATGGTTGACTTGCCTAGCTTTCACTAGTAGTGCTATCACGACTCCCGAGGGTGGAAAAATCTGGTCGTGACAACAAATTATAAAATATATTAAGAAAATTGAAGAATTCTAAAACTAATTTGAACATACCAGTGATAAAGTGGTTTTAAGGAGTGATAAAAGATGCTAAATTAAGTTGGTAGATGAGTGAATGAGTTGTGTGCAAGATTTTGGCCTTTGTATTGATTTCTCAGAAATTTTAAAAGTAATGAGGTTTACTATTTATATTCTGCGGGTGTGGCCAAGAGTTCATGAGATGAGTGCGGCTGCAGAATTCCTTATGCAGTCCGCACTTTGATACCTGCAGTGAAATTACCCTTTGTTGATCTGCGGTCCGCACAATTACGTGTGCGACCGTAGATTTTGGTGCGAACAACAAATTTCCCTGTGCGGCCCACACAAGAATAGTACGACCGCAGTTCCCTTCTGTTGTGGTGTTCAAAATTGTGCGGTCCACACTTTTTCCAATACTTAGCCAAGTTTTCTGAGCACAGTTCCTGTAAAGTACACTCATTCCTGCAACACAGTTCAAAATCAGTTATCTAAAGAAGACGAAAAAGTGAAAGAAAAAGAAACATGAGTTGTCTCCCAAGAAGCGCTTGATTTAACGTCGCGGCACGATGCAGATTACCATCACTTGAAATGAATTACTGCCACGACGTGACTATCACCAACTTTTCCTAGATAACGCTTCACTGTATGACCATTGACTCTAAACACCTCATCATTTTTATTCTTCAAGTCCAATGCACCAAAGGGTGTCACACTCAAAACCTCAAACGGGCCACTCTATTTAGACTTAAATTTCTGGGAAACATTCTTAACCAAGAATTGAACAACACAAGATCACCTTAAACTCTTTGTTCCGAATGTACTTGTCATGTAGGTCTTTCATCTTCTCTTTATATAAGGAGGAACTTGTGTATGCATGGTACCGGAACTCATCCAACTCATTCAATTGTGCCACCCTTAGGTTGGCGGCGACACCCCACTCAAGATTCAACTTCTTTAACGCCCACATGACTTTGTACTCAAGTTCAACCGGAAGATAACAAGCTTTTTCGAACACCAACCGGTAAGGAGACATTCCGATAAGTGTTTTATAAGCCGTCCTATAAGCCCATAAAGCATCATCAAGTTTCTTGGACCAATCCATCTTGTTAGCATTCACTGTTTTGGACAAAATACTCTTTATCTCCCGGCTAGAGACTTTCACTTGACCACTTCCTTATGGATGATAGGGCGTCATGACTTTATAAGTGACACCATACTTGGTGAGTAAGGTATCAAAAGCTTTGTTGCAAAAATGTGATCCCCCGTCACTTATGATATCCCAGTGTACCAAATCTTGTAAAAATATTCTTCTTCAAAAATGCCATCACACTTCTCGATTCATTGTTGGGTAAAGCAACGACCTCGACCTATTTGGACACATAATCAACCCCGACCAAGATGTAGGTGTTTTCAAAAGAACTCACAAATGGACCCATGAAGTCAGTACCCCACACATCGAAGATATCAATCTCCAAAATAATAGTGAGGCGTATTTCATTTTTCTTTGAGATTCCACCGACCCTTTGACATTCATCACAACGCTTGATGAGATAACTTGCATCTTTGTAAAGAGTGGGCCAATAGAAACCGCAGCTTAGCACTTTGGCGTTGTTCTTGCTCCACCATGGTGACCACCATACGACGAAGAATGACAAGCCCTAAGAATTTCAACTTGTTCCTCCTTCGGTACACATCTTCTAATCACTCCATCCGTACAAATACGGAAAAGATATGGTTCATCCCAATAATAGTCTTGACAATCCCGTTTGAGCTTTTTCCTTTGGTTTAAATATAACTCATCCGGGATGATACCACTTACAAGAAAATTTTCTAGATCCGTGAACCATGACACCTCTTTCATTGAAATAGCCAAGAGTTGCTCATTGGGGAAGGAGTTATTTATTTCAAGGCCATCATGCGGCCTACCCTTCTCCTCCAAACAAGACAAATGGTTCGCCACTTGATTTTCACTTCCTTTTCGATCTTGGATGGCTATATCAAACTCCCGCAACAGAAGTACCCATCTCATCAACCAGGCTTTGGAATCTTTTTTGCTCATAAGATAATGAACCGCCTCATGATCCGTATGGATAATTACTTTTGCATCCATCAAGTATGGGCGAAACTTCTCCATAGCAAACACAATGGCAAAGAGCTCTTTCTCTATAACGATGTAGTTAAATTGGGCACTATTCATGGTCTTTCTTTCATAATAGACCGGATGAAAAATCTTGTTGATGTGTTGCCCCAAAATAGCCCCTACCGCTACATTACTTTCATGGCATATGGGCTCAAAAGGAACACTCCAATTTGGAGCGGTGATAATGGCGGTAGTAGTCAACTTGAGCTTTAGTAATTCAAAGGCTCTCCTGAAATCATCGTTGAAATGGAACTTGGCATCTTTCTCCAAAACCTTGCACAACGGGTTCACCACTTTAGAGAAGTCCTTGATGAAACATCGGTAAAATCCCGCGTTGCCTAAGAAACTCTGCACTTCATTCACCGAAGTTGGAGGTGGAAGTTTAGAAATCACCTCAATCTTTGACTTGTCGACTTCAATGCCATTCTTTGAGATCTTGTGGCCAAGGAAAATGCCTTCCTCTACTATGAAATGGCAATTTTCCCAGTTGAGCACCAAGTTTGTTTTTTCACATCTTGCCAACACTTTATCCAAATTTGCTAGACAATCATCAAAAGAATTTCCGACCACTGAGAAGTCATCTGTGAAGACTTCAAGGTAATCCTCCACCATGTCCGTGAGGATTTCCATCATACACCTTTGAAAAGTTGTCGGTGCATTGCACAACCCAAATGGAATCCGCGAGAAGGTGAAGGTACCATAAGAACATGTAAAAGTAGTTTTCTTTTGATCCTTCGGAGAAATATGAATTTGATTGTAGCCGGAATACCCATCAAGGAAACAATAGAAAGCATGACCGGCCAATCTATCAAGCATTTGATCTAGGAAGGGAAGTGAAAAATGGTCTTACCTTGCTTTGTTGAGCTTACAGTAGTCCATACACACTCTCCACCCGGTCACCATTCTTGTAGGAATCAACTCATTCTTATTATTGGTGACCACTGTCATGCTCTCTTTCTTTGGGACACATTGAACCATAGAAGTCCACGAACTATCAGAAATGGGGTAAACAACCCCGACATCCAACCACTTAATGATCTCTTTTTTGACAACCTCTTGTATGGCTTCGTTGAGTCTCCTTTGATGTTCAATAGATGGTTTGGCACCTTCCTCAAAGTTAATTTTGTGCATGCAAAATGTTAGGCTTATCCCACGAATATCCGCGAATGTCCATCCAATAGCCTTCTTCCTCTTTTGTAGCACTGCCAATGTAAAATGTACATGCACGTTAGTCAAACAAGAGGAAAGAATAATCGGTAAAGAAAAAAAAGGCCAAGAAATTCATAACTAAAATATGGAGGCAATGGCTTCAAATCTAAGATGGGAGGCTCCTCAATTGAAGGCTTTATTGGAGGAGTTGTTTTGTTTTCAAGATCCAAGGACAATTAGCGGGGCTCATAAGTCTATGACCCTATTCCTTGAAAAATGTTCACACATTCCACAAAACCATCCATCTATTCATCATCAAAGTTGGGCAAGAAGGCCTCCAATATATCATCAACATTCATCACAATACTTGTTTCATCCACAATCACATCGGTCACCAAGTCCACAAAGTAGCACACCTCATTGCTATTGGGTTGCCTCATAGACTTACACACATAGAAAATCACTTTTTCATCACCAACACGTAGGGTAAGTTCTCTGGCTTCAACATCAACTAAAACCTTTCCCATATAAAGGAAAGGTCTCCCAAGAATGACCGGCACCTCATAGTCAACCTCACAATCAAGAATGACAAAATTCTCGGAAGAATGAATTTATCAACACGAACCAACACGTCATCAGTTACTCCCAACGGTCTGTTCATGGTACGATCAACCATTTGTAATCTCATATATGTGGGTCTTGGTTTCCCAATTCCCAAAGTCTTGAAAATCAAATAGGGCATCAAATTGATACTTGCCCCAAGATCACAAAGAGCTTTAGCAAATTCGGCACTTCCAATGGTGCAAGTAATTGTGAAAGCACTAGAATCTTCCAATTTGGGAGCCATGGAATGTAAAATTGCACTCACTTGATGAGTCATTTTGATAGTTTCACAATTCATCGACTGCTTCTTTGTCACCAAATCTTTCATAAACTTTACATAATCGGGCATTTGCTCCTAAGCTTAAACCAATAACACATTGATAGATAGACTCTTCATCATGTCAATAAACTTTTTAAATTTATTCTTACCATTTTGCTTGGCAAGCCTTTAAGGATATGGAGGAGGAGTCCTAGGCATTGGTGCCTTAGCCTTTTGCACTACGGGTTCTGGTATGTCATCAATGTGCTCCCTAGACTAGTTCAGTAATGACCCGACCAGTTGTTTTGAGCTCTAGCACATCGTTCGGTAGTTTGAAGCCATGAGAAGCTTCACTTCAGATATTATGACTCGTATGCATGGTCGAAATTGAATTTCGGGAAGTTCGGAGTTGAATTGGAAAGAAAATTCTAATTTCGAAAGCTTTAAGTTGAAAGAATTGACTAAGGTCTGATTTTTGAGTAAACGACCTGGGAATTGGAATTTGAAGGTTCCAGCATGTTCATATGATGATTTTGGACTTGGGCGTATGTCCGAATCAGGTTTTGGATGACCCGTGAGCTTTTCGGCGCTTATTGTGGAAGTTAACATTTTGGAAGAATTTCATAAGTTTGGGTTGAAGTGCATTTCAGCATTATCGATGTCCTCTTGGGATTTCAAGTCTAGGAATAGCTCCGTATGGTCATTTTGTTATTGGGAGCACGATCGAAAGTGGATTTGGAGATCCGTAGGTCATTTTAGAGTTATTTGACGAAAGTTAGAAATTTGAAGGTTTTTGAGAAGTTGATCGGAAGTGGACTTTTAGGATATCGAGGTCGGATTCTAATTCTGGAAGTTGGAGTAGGTCCGTAATATGGAATATGACTTGTGTGCAAAATTTGGGGGTCAATCGGACATGATTTGATAGGTTTCGACATCAAATGTAGAAGTTTGAAGTTCTAAAGTTCATGAAGCTCGAATTGGGGTGTGATTCATGATTTCAACATTGTTTGATGTGATTTGAGGCCTCGATCAAGTCCAGATTATGTTTTGGGACTGATTGGTATGATTGGTGGGGGTCCCGGGGGCCTCGGGTGGATTCTGAATGGTTAACAGATCAAATTTAGAATTTGAAGAAGAATTTAAGTAGTTGGTATCTGTTATAACTACACCTGCGAGGTTTTGGCCACAGGTGCGGAGCCATAAAAGTGGCCATGAGGGTCGCAGATGCGACTTTGGCTGGGAGTGCTGGGACCGCAGATGCGGTCATCCCGCCGCAGAAGCAGGAGAGCACATGCGGAAGATAAGGCGCATGTGCGAAGTGGAGGGGCTAGTAGGAGGACCGCAGAAGAAGAATTCTAACCGCACCTGCACAACCGCAGAAGAGGGCTGGGTAGTGTGTTCTTTTAAAAGCAAGGGTTTGGCTAATTTTCACCATTTTCCTCCATGGGAGCCGATTTAGAGCAACTTGGGAGTGCCTTTTTCACCACCAAGCTTGAGGTAAGTGGTTTATACTAGTCTTGAGTTAAATACATTGATTATGTATGGATTTTAGCATGAAAATTTGTAGCGATTTGGAGTTTGAAGAAACACCTAGCAATTGGTGTTCTTGGATTTTAATCACGATTTTGGTCATGAAATTGAGAGTGAATTATATATTTGAGTTTGTGAGGTTATGGGTAATTTTTATCTTTGATAAATTTCGAATTTCCGGGCATGTGGGCCGGGGGCGATTTTGTCAACCTTTCAAGTGGAGTTGGGGATTTATGTAAATTGAATTGTTATAAGTATTAGGGTATATTTTCATTGGTTTGCCGATTATCTGTCTAGTTTTGGGAGTGTTGGCATTGATTTACGTCATCGGAAAGGCATGGAATGCCGGTTATGGAACATTGGAGCGAGATGAGTCTCCTTTCTATCCTTGTAAGAGGGAATTGTCCCCATAGGTGAATTAATTGTTTATGTTCTCCTATTTGTGGGGGCTACGTATGCAAGAGGTGACGAGAGTCCGTGCGTAGCTACTATTATGCTTAAGTCCGGGTAGTCTAGGGCCCAAAAGCATGCTTTACTTGTAATATTTGCAACCTTGTTGTCAATTTAAAAATGCTTAAACACATGTCGAATGTATAACTACATTTCTAAAAGGCTAGACATGATTTTTTTACTTTTAAAAGAGAAACTTGCCTTTTCTTGAATAATTGCTCCTTGATGAATTCTTGATTTAACTGTTTGATGTGTTTATCTATTTTGGAACGGGCCGAACATCTTAGTATATTAAATAGATGCATCTATGGTTCGCACCATTCGACCCTCTTGCAATGCACAGTTTAAATATTATTGGATCGGGCCATACAACCTCGGCGTGATTTGCGCATACTTGTATTGCTTGCCTTGAAATTCATTGATGTTGATATTGTTTCTCCCTGCCTTGAGAATAAATGTAAAATTGATGAAAAATATTTTGGAAATTTCCTTATGAATAAAAGAATTATTTACTTTCTTCATTCTATTGAATTACAGCCATGTTTATAAAAATTCTTAGTTACTATATTATTGGTATAATATTATTGGACCATTAGTAAGTGTCAAAGCTGACCTCTCGTCTCTACTTCTTTGAGATTAGGCGAAATACTTACTAAGTACACGTTGTTTTTGTACTCATGCTACAGTTGCTGTGCATTTTTGTTGCACAAGCACATGTAACCCTAGCGGCCTAGTAGGCGCAGCGACATGGTTGTTACGGAGACTTAGGTGAGCTGCACTTATCGAGATGGCCTGCAACCAGCAGAGTCTCTTTCAGAGTAATGTATTGTACTTTCTCTACTGTCCAATTTGTATTCCGCACAGTTATTGCACTATATTGTATTCTAGAAATTGCTTATGCACTTGTGACACTGAGTTCTGGGATGTCTATGGGATTATTTAGTATTTTAAAATTGTTAAAGGTACCACTTATTTATTCAGTGAAATTTATTATGATTGTTTAAATGTATAAAAGAAATGATTTTCAGAAATATGTAAAGCGAGAAATTACTAGTTATTTGGTATTGGCTTGCCTGACAATGGTGTCCGGAGCCATCACGATACTTACTAGATTTTGGATCGTGACAACATGGTATCAGAGCATTAGGTTCCCTTAGGTCTCACGAGTCATAAGCAGGTATAGTAGAGTCTCGCGAATCGGTACGAAGACGTCTGTGCTTATCTTCGAGAGGCTACAAGGCTATTATGGGCGCTTCTCTTCTTGATTTCCTCATCGTGCGATTTGATTTCCTTTGAGTCTTATGGCTTCATTTCCTTTCCATTCATTCTTATGCGATGCAAATCGCTGGTCATGAATCAGCGAGTGAGTAGTTGTAATGGTACAACAAATATGGTGCGGAATATTTCTCCATGCGTGGTTGTTTGCGATATTATCGTCGCATTATGGAAGAATATTCTGTCATTTCAGCTCAGTAGTTGTACTTTTGAGAGCTCTGAGGCTAGGCACAAGTTGACATGATGCTTTTGAACGGTTGTCGCGCAGTATTGATGTGATGGTAGGATGCTTGCCTACGTGTTAGGGCAATGAATGACTTGAAGGGAGATTTACTCAGTGCATTATTCAGAGATTCGGTATTTTATCTCCGGTGGAGGAAAGGCAATCGGACTAAGAATGTTCAGATTTGGGTTGATGGAGTAATGAGACTTGGTATTTGCGAGCGTGGTAGAATTTTCATCTTTGATGAGGTGTTGTTGTCCTTATTGAATGTACTAAGTGCGCCGGTGTTATGATCTCCTACAATTCACCTTTGGAGCAGGATATTGTGAGACAGTATTAAAGAAACGGCTGTCAGAGATCGCGAGGTGCGGCGGTTCAGGATTAAATCAGTGTTCTTAATGCCAACGGCTCGGAAAATATGATCTTCGAAAAGGTTTAGAGTTTATAACACTTTGTTGGTTCAAGTGCTACTGAGATAGGTTTTGATCTAAGGCATCAACTAAGCAGCAAAGGATGAGGAAGAACATGTGGAAGTGTCATGCGGTGGTTAAATTTCTAAAAGGACAGGTGTAAGAAACTGAAGTCGAGTAGTTGCTTAAAGAAGAGTGGTTTGGCTAAAGTGGGAGAGTGGCAGAGTAGCGAATGGGTTCTCTAGTAGGATGACCACACACCCGGAGAAAAAGTCTAGAGTGAATTGGGATTCAGGGTGGACAGGACTAGGTTTACGGAATTGATTCGAAATATTGGCTATTATACGGCGGGAGATTGATATGACAGGAAGGAGTTGTTTGATATGAAGAAATATACAACATGACTTCGAATTGGAATATATTATCGCTATTTAGTTGATGTCCATAAGAAGTGAACGGACTAGTACAATTGGTGAATGAGTATAGACTCAGGATGAGTTATTGACGTCATAGTGATTGTACCCCGTGCAAAGTCATTGGGAGATGTCGGCATGTAATTTCCATATGTGGGTTATCTCCTGTGAGCATATCAGCGGTTGCGTGGTTGGCGAGGTTTCTGCGAAGAATTCTATGAGCTATACGGTAAAGAGATCAGTCATGTGAATGTGGCTAAAGATTCAGAGTATTCATAAAGGGTTTTATAGAAAGATTTCGAGGAATTTGGCATGATGGATGCGCTAGATCATGTCAACAATGAAGAAACAATCTTGTTGGGATCTAGAGTTGTGTAATGGTGGCTTCAAGCTAAGTGGGAGAGTCCCACCGCCTATGATTGGGTTGTATGGTTATCTTCTTGTGAGGTTTCAGGTTATCGGCTTATTGGTAAGTTATTTCAGCTAAGGGAAAAAACATAAATGATAATTTGAGCAAAGAAAATGGTAAAGGTGTGTTATAGATAGCCTTATTGACCCATGTTCGGGCTTTGGGAAGATTCAAATTATGTTTTGTACAGAGGCAATTTACAAGGGAATTGACTCAGTCAGGTGCTTCATTGAGATTGGTGTTCATGTGCCAGCAGAGTCTTGGAGTTGATTATATTTGGGACACGTTAGAGTGGGTGACTCTTAATAATGGTCCTAGTGGATTCAAAGATTAAGGCATAGTGCCTAAGGATTTTGAGTCTATAAGTATGGTTAAGTATCGAGCTTCGCAATGGATTATGAAAAGAAGCTTGGAAGGTTCTATGATATCTTCAGCTTGTAGTATAGCTTCTGGAAGAATGAAAGAAAATGACTTCAGATTCGTAGAGCGATTATCTGAATGGGTATATCAGATGAAGATGTGAATATGCACACAAGGAAGGTATGAGATGGTTTGTGAGATTTGAGACAACATGGTCTCTAGATACAAGGCCACTCAGGAGGAGTGCGGATTAAGTTCATTATGTGTTGAGTGGAGTTATTATTATTCTTGAGGCGATTAAGGATAAATCAGAAGAAGTTAGATTGGTTAGCCACGGTTGAATTGGCATATTGGTGGCAGTGATCAGTTCCTTCAGCGTGATTGAGTTATGTAGGTGATTTGTGATGATACATGTGAGGCTTGACGGCCTCCGTAATTGATTTAGTTGGGGGTATTCAAGTATTATAGCCTGTTATGTCTAGGCGGATCCCGGAATGGTTATGGTGGTTAGATCACTACTTGAGGATTGGAATGTCCAACGGTTATGAGAATTTACTCGCATGTTGTTATGGCTCTCTTGGAATGGGATGAGTAAAAGGTTCCTATATGATGAAGTGTTTACCTATTAGTGGTTCAGGAATTATGATGAAATTCTATTACTATCGCATATTGGCATGTTAGGTGCAGCGAGCAGCATGAAAATGAAAGTGAGGAACCAAGGTTGCGGTTCGGTGTTGGCAAGGATGTCACGAGCTCGGAGGAGCAGGAAAGGGATTTGAATGTTTAGAGTAAGCTGGTATAGTCTTCAACGTCACTTGGGATTTGTGTTTGTGAAAGAGGCTTTGCAACTTGGTTATGGATTCTTGTTATGCTTTACAGTGTTAGTGCGGCTGGTGGTATGGATGTGCATACTTGTTATCTGGTGCGAAAGGTTGTGGGAGCATGTCTCGCGGGGAGATTGTATGAGTGTGACATGTAGTCACTTGATATATCGGAAGTTTAAACCTAGTATGAAGATTGTGGTGATATCGCTAATTTGAGAATTCATGCTTGAAGGGCACTCGGTTTACTAGGTTGTGGATTGTGGAGGTTTACTCCGGTTATGATGGTTGTTCTTGTGAGTTATAGGAAGAAGGGGGTATTTATGGACCCTTGAAAGGTTATTTGCCTAGTACACTACGATCAGAATCGACTTGAGGTCTATGGATGGATTTAACATGAGTATGGGCTCTATACCAGGCCGGATGTGTTCATTTCAGCATAGCGCTCCTTATGAAGGAGTATTCGAACATTGGATGCTATTTCGTCGTTGGCTATTGTATATGGTTAAATAGAGGAAACCAATTTCTCGTTAATGAGGCATCTCGGAAGATCACCTCGAAGGCTCGAGTATCCCCCCTCAAGGTCTATCGATACCTGACCTGAGGATCATGTTGGTCATGACCCCAACGGTCATGGGGAGTTTCCGAAGAGTGCAGCCGGGGCCGGCAAAATCTGAAGCTAATCTGAACCTATATCATAAAGTTAGTCAGCTGTCCCATCCTGTTTTCTTTATCGTTAATGTATTTTGTACTATGTTGGGGGTTTTCCCCCCTATATAAGAAGGATCTTTGGCACTTTGTAAACTCCGTTGCTCCCGTTGCTCCATAAGAAATATAGAAAACATTCTCTTTGCTCTCTCATATACTCTCTCGATATTATTGCTTTCATTTATTACCTTCTTATTTTGTTCATCATTTATTGCTTATCATTGGCCATAAAGAGCCTATGTCAATACTATTATAACTATTAGTCATATAGCAATTACCCTCGATAGCTCGTAGCCGAGCCCGGGATCAACCTCGAGGATCCAAATCGGCAAGCTCGAGGCCCCCGAGTAACCAACCCATCGGTTTGATTGTAGCTCTCTACTTCACTTTATTTCGTCTCTAATCTCATATACTTAACATCAACTGCTTAACAAACTAGCATAAAAATAGATCACGTATTTTTAGAGTCCCCTCAACAAATTTAATTGTTATTACCATTTTCACGGTAAACAGTTTGGCGCCCACCGTGGGGCTAAAAATAATAGTGATTATTTTCTTGTTGGTTTCGTCCTATAACGCAAGTTATCTTTCACGCTTTTTCTTGTCCAAGATATTCGATTTCAAGTCGAAATGTATAACTCAGTGAAGGGAGGTGAAAACAACAATCTTGAGGATCATGGAGAGAATGGTATGGTTGTTCCAGGTGTTGGTGTGCCACTACAAAACCCTGGGGACGCACCAGACCCAATTCCCGTAGATGCGGTCTCGCGCGATGCTTAACACGTCAACGTCAGCTCGCACACCAACAGGAGTGTGCACCAAAGAGATCGGCAAGAAGCTCAGGTAACCCCGACAAGGAAAGAACGGGAGGTTAGCCTTCATATTATTTTTGAAATGTTGCAGGCACAACAGCTAGCTATTGCTCAGCTGCAAAGTCACCAGAAAACTCCTAGTACGGTAGCACCGGGGACAGCTCCCCCAGCTGAATAGGTACCAGAGAGATCATGCAATAACGGGTCGATGACCGATCCCGCCATCGTAAAAATGCTCGAGGACCTCACCAAGAGGATCGAGTTGGGCGAGAAGATGATAGAAGCCAACGACAAAAGGGTCGAAACTTACAACTCCAGGGTCGACCAAATTTCGGGTGCACCCTCGGTCCTGAAAGGTGTGGATTCGAAGAAGTTCATACAAAGGCCATTTCCCGAGGAAGCGGCCCCGAAACCCATTCCAAAGAAGTTCAGGATTCCAGAACTCCCAAAGTACAACGGGACCTAGGACCTAATTGAACACGTTACTGCCTACACTTGTGCAGTAAAGGGCAATGATATAAGGGATGACGAGATCAAGTTCGTCTTACTAAAGAAGTTTGGGGAAACACTCTCGAAGGGGGACATGATGTGGTAGCACAACTTAGCTCCTAACTCCATAGACTCATTTTCCATTCTAACAGACTCCTTTATAAAGGCACATGCCGGTGCCATCAAAATAACAACTAGGAAATCCGACGTTTTCAAGATTAAGCAAAGAGAGAACGAAATGCTGCGAGAGTTCATATGTCGCTTCCAAATGGAACGGATGGAGCTACTACCAGTCTCCGACGACTGGGCAGTGCAAGATTTCACTCAAGGTCTGAATGAACGAAGCTCGGTGGCTTCTAAACAATTGAAACAGAATTTGATCGAGTATCCAGCTGTGACCTGGTCAGACATCCACAACCAATACCAGTCAAAAGTTAGGGTCGAGGATGACTAGTTGGGAGCCCCCTTGGGCTCAGTATACCCAAGAAGTCTCCTGGCAAAGGAGCTAAAACCAAACAAAGAATGATATCAGCCATACGTCGAAGACAGGAGGAACGCCCCAAGGCGCAACCCACCTCGCAATGATGGAAGGATAGATCGAGGATAGGATCCTCGGGTACTCGCCAACAGAGCTAGAATTGATAGGAACGTAGGGCCAACGGGGGCACCTCACTTGTTAGAATACAACTTCAACGTCGATGTATAGGACATCGTGTTCGCCATCAGTAAGATCAGAGATGCCAGATGGCCCAGGCATGTATAATCGGATCCTTTACAAAGGAATCATAACTTAGTGTGCGAGTTTCACAACATGCATGGCCACCAACTCCGAGAAGAGGTAGCTTGACTACTTAACAAAGGTCATCTCCGGGAATTCCTTAGCGACCGAGCCAAAAGTCAGTTTCGAGAAAGAGAGGCATCCAAGAATAACGAAACAAACGAGCCACAACATGTCATCCACATGATCTTGGGAGGCGTCGATTCCCCGCAGGAACCCGTAATGAGAAGGACAAAAATATCCATCACTAGAGAAAAGCGAACTCGGGGATATATTCCCGAGGACGCCCTCACTTTTAGCGAAGAGTACACCGAGACCTTGTCTCAACCTCACAATGACACACTGGTATTCTCTTTCCTTGTAAATTCTTTTCAAATAAAATGTGTACCCGTGGATCCAGGTAGCTCGACCAACATTATCAGGTCGGGGGTGATAGAGCAGCTTGGACTGCTTGACCAAATTGTGCCTGCCACTCGAGTCCTCAATGGATTCAACATGGTAAGCGAAACAACAAAAGGAGAAATCATGCTCCTAGTCACCGTGGCAGGCACGACCTAAAACGCCAAATTCCATGTCATAGAAGGAGACATGAGGTATAATGCCTTGTTTGGATGGCCGTGGATACACTGCATGAGAGCAGTATCATCCACTCTCCACCAAATGATGAAATTTCCAACAAAGGATGGAATTACAACCGTCTACGAGGAACAACATACGGTGAGGGAAATGTTTGCGGTGCACGATGTGGTACCGTTACCCATACCTTCGCTTGCAAAGGAGCCAAAGGGTAATTAAGCCACGCCCCCGATTAAGCCCAATTAAATGAAATGAAGGATCGTACCGCATCCTCACCTCGAATGATTGGAACATGTCGATCCTCAAAACATTGCTGGCGCGTCTCACACTAAGGTATAACCATCTCCCTTTTCATTTCGTATTTCAGACTAACTCTTATGAAGGCGCCCGACCGAAGCAGTCAGAGCATTAGTCCAGCTCGAATACCTTAAGGTTTCAAAGCATCCGTTGCACTCTTTTCCTTCGACCGAGTTTTTATCCCGAAAAGGGTTTTACCGGCAAGGTTTTTAACGAGGCAACATCTGCATGCTACCAAAGGGAGACTCAACGAAAGTTCGAGGCTTCATTTTCAATCAACCTCGAACACTGGGGGCATTCCCTCCAGAGGCCATCCACTCGAAAAAACCAAGAAATGCCAAATGGGGTCTCTATAGGAAAATAATGTACCAGGCCAAACGGTCGAACGAACAGTGCTCGTATAGCCAGGCCCCCGACAGCGAATACATGCACACTTGTATCAAATAATTGAAGAATATCTTTTGTTAAAGCATATTGCGCTCCGAAAGAAGCTTGGCACCTCCGCAAAAATGATTTTTCCGCCGGAAACGTCCCCAAGACTCGGGGATTGGCATCAACAATTCTATGCCCGAATTACCTCCGTGCCGAGACTCCAAAATCACAAGCCCTCAGGTGAGAAAACAATTACAAAACATCTCCAAGGCCAAAGGTGCCCTGATGCTAGGGGACTAGCACCGATATCTCCAAGAACGTACGACCTCAGGGTCAGGATCTCCAAAACCGTAAGCCCCAATGAGGAAATACAAAGTTTGCGAATAATGGTTTCTGAGTCAGGAAATCCTCGACGACTCAGGGATTGTCGTCAAGCGCCACCTCCATCGACTTACCAAAATACGAGGCCCTAAAACCCCGAGCGGGCAGACTCGGTCTCGTAAGACCTACATAAGGCAACAACTATATCTGTATGACCTCAACCACATGAAAAAAACTGTAAGACCTCAACGACATGAAAAACCTGTAAGACCTCAACGGCATGAAAAACTTGTAAGACCTTACTAAAGGAATAAACCTGATCTCAAAGTTTTAGCTATATATCGAACTTGTAAGACCTCTAAAAAGGCATACCCTCGATATAGATGCCGAAACTACTTCACTCGGGACTCAAAGGCTCTGGCCAAACACAAGTGACTCTGATCACACGGCTGTACTAGTCAAACTAATGCGACTTGGGGATGCCCGACCATCGCTACAAGGTGTAAGAGCCATTGTCGCCAGCCCACATATGCCTTTAAATTACTCTGAATCTACTTCAGAAAGAATCGGTTAAACAGGATACCCTTGACATAGGCAAATGAGCTTCGACCATGTCAGCTCCAAATCACAGGCTTTGAGCTACTCAGCCTCCGAGCCAACCATCCCGAGGTTCTCGAACATTGCCGCAAGTTACTCGAAATCGAGGTTCTTCCCGAACCGACGATGAGTCAGGTAAAAATTACTTAAAAAGTCCTTAATGAGAGGAAAATAAAGCCTACATAAAAGGTCGCATCGACCAAGCGCATAAGAGCCATAGTCGCCAGCCTAATAAGTCTCAGGGCCACACACACAAAAGTTCGCTTCGACCAAGCGCGTAAGAGCCATTGTCGCCAGCCTAAAATCTGAAAACTTGAGGGTCAAAATAAGCTCGAGTCGTAACCTGATTCAGAGACTGGACCCAAAATAGTTAACTATATATGCCTAAGGGCAAAGCGTAAGATCCATTATCACCAGCTTACATTAAAAGGTCGCTTCGACCTAAAGCGCAAGAGCTATTGTTGCCAGCTTACATTAAGAGGCCGCTTCGACCCAAAACGTGGGAGCTAGTGTCACCAGCTTACATTAAAAGGTCGTTTCGACCCAAAGCGTAAGAACCATTATTGCGAGCTTACATTAAAGGGCCGCATCAACCAAAAGCGTAAGAGCCATTGTCGCCAACCTAAAACCCGACCATTCGAAGGTCAAATAAGCTCGGGTCAATGTCCGACTCAGGAACTGAGCCCAAGATAGGTGGCCTAAGTATGCCTAAGAGCGAAAATACGTAAGAACCTATGGTCCAGTCCAATGAGCCCCGGGGCCACATTGCTACTTTGAGGATTCCTACCAACTCAAACACCAGCTCGCCTGGTCAAAATCAAGACAAAAAAAGATATGAAAGGAGTAAAGCCGCAAGGTTTTATTTTATATACATGCAAGAAATGCAATCTCTGTCTACAGACATGCTTCAAAAATGCTACAAACAGATGGCAAAATCTATGCCCCCTCCCCGGTGGCTACTGCCTACCGGCCTCATCTTCGCTTCCTTTGGCGTGGGGCAAATGCAACCGAGCATCATGCTCGTCCGCCCTTGCTAGCGCCAATTCCTCCGAGAGGGCGAAGCCTTTGGCACAAATCTCCTCAAGGGTCTTTCTTTGAGACTTGCAGCGAACATATTCCACAATCCTCCCTTCGCGATTGAGGATTCTTCTCAGCTCGGGTTGAGCATCGGCAACATCCTTTTTGAATAGATCGCCATTTCCTGGTCAGCCTTAGTCCGGCTCATTGCAGCTTCTGCCCGGGCATCAACGATCTCAGCCCTGACTTTCGAAAGCTCGGATTCAAGTTTCACAATCATTTCCATCTGAACCGAAGCATTATCACGAGCTAAGAGAAGTTGAGCTTCAAAAGCAGGAACTTTAGCTAGGGCGTCCTTCCCCTCGAAAGCCTGAGCCTCCGCCCGAATATTCAACTCATCATGCTCACACCTGGCCCGGCCAACTTCATCTCGGAGGCGCGCTAGAGCTCAGTCTTTTTCTGCAACTGAAATAAACTAAGTGTTAGCCCCTGGGACTAAGAGTCAGAATGCATGCTCATCCGGGATAGTAAAATACCTTCTCCTTCAGGTGGGGCCAATCGGACGTGATTTGATAGGTTTCAACATCAAATGTAGAAGTTTGAAGTTCTAAAGTTTATGAAGCTCGAATTGGGGTGTGATTCATGATTTTGACATTGTTTGATGTGATTTGAGGCCTCGAGCAGATCCGTATTATGTTTTGAGACTGGTTGGTATGATTGGTTGGGGTCCCGGGGGCCTCGGGTGGATTCCGGATGGTTAACACATCAAATTTGGAATTTAAAGAAGAATTTAAGCAGCTGGTACCTGGTGTGACCGCTCCTGCGAGGTTTTGGCTGCAGGTACGAAGCCACAGAAGTGGCCATGAGGGTCGCAGATGCGACTTTGGTTGGGAGTGCTAGGACCGCAAATGCGGTCATCCCGCCGCAGAAGCGGGACCGCACCTGCGGATGAGAAGACGCAGGTGCAAAGTGGAGGGGCTGGAAAAGGACCGCAGAAGCGGAATTGGAACCACACCAGTGGAACCGCAGAAGCGGTCAAGTGACCGCAAGTGCGAGTAGTGGGTTGGGTAGTGTGTTCTTTTAAAAGCGAGGGTTTGGCTCATTTTCACCATTTTTCCTCCATGAGAGCCAATTTGGAGCAACTTGGGAGTGCCATTCTCACCACCAAGCTTGAGGTAAGTGGTTTATACTAGTCTAGAGTTAAATACATTGATTATGTATAGATTTTAGCATGAATATTTGTGGAGATTTGAATTTTGAAGAAAAACCTAGCAATTGGTGTTCTTGGATTTTGACCACCATTTTGGTCATGAAATTGAGAGTGAATTATATATTTGAATTTGTGAGGTTATGCGTAATCTTTATCTTCGAAAAATTTCAAATTTTCGGGCATGTGGGCCGAGGGTGATTTTGTCAACCTTTCAAGTGGAGTTGGGGATTTATGTAAATTGAATTGTTATAAGTATTACGACATATTTACATTGGTTTGCCCATTATTTGGTTAGTTTTGGTAGTGTTGGCATCGATTTGAGTCATCGAAAAGGCGTGGAATGTCGGTTATGGAACTTTTGAGCGAGGTGAGTCTCCTTTCTAACCTTGTAAGAGGGAATTGTCCACACATGTGAGTTAATTGGTTATGTGCTCCTATTTGTGAGGGCTACGTATGCACGAGGTGATGAGAGTCCGTGCGTAACTACTATTCTGCTTATGTCTGGGTAGTCTAGGGCCAAAAAGCATGCTTTACTTTTTATATTTGTAACCTTGTTGTCAATTTAAAAATGGTTAAACACATATTGAATGTATAAGAAAATTTCTAAAAGGATAGACATGATTTCTTGAATTTTAAAAGAGAAACTTACCTTTTCCTGAATAATTGCTCCTTGATGAATTCTTGATTAACTGTTTGAATGTGTTTATCTATTGTGGAACGGGCCGAACGCTTTGGTATATTAAATAGATGCATCTATGGTTCGCGCCATTCGACCCTCTGGTAGAGCACAATTTAAATATTATTAGATTGGGTCGTACGACCTCGTCTTGATTTGCGCATGCTTGTATTGCTTGCCTTGAAATTTATTGATGTTGATATTGTTTCTCCCTGGCATGAGAATAAATGTACAATTGATGAAAACAGATTTGGAAATTTCCCTTTGAATAAAAGAATTGTTTACATGCTTCATTCTATTGAATTACAACCATATTTATAAAAATCCTTAGTTACTATATTATTGGCATATTATTATTAGACCATTAGTAAGTGTCGAAGTCGACCTCTTGTCTCTACTTCTTCGAGATTAGACGGGATACTTACTGAGTACACGTTGTTTTTGTACTCATCCTACATTTGCTGTGCATTTTTGTTGCACAGGCACATGTACCTATAGCGGCCTAATAGGTGTAGCGGCATGGTTGATACAAAGACTTAGGTGAGCTGCACTTCTTGAGAAGGTCCGCAACCAGCAGAGTCTCTTTCATAATATTGTATTGTACTTTCTCTACTGACCAATTTGTATTCCGGACAATTGTTGTACTATATTGTTTTCTATAAATTGATCATGCACTTGTGACACCGGATTATGGGATGTCTATGGGATTATTCAGTATTTTAAAATTGTTAAAGGTATCATTTATTTATTCAGTGAAATTTATTATTTATTGTTTAATTGTATAAATGAAATGATTTTCAGAAATATCTAAAGCGAGAAATTACTAGTTATTTGGTGTTGACTTGCCTGACAATGGTGTCCGGTGCCATCACGACCTTTAGTGGATTTTGGGTCGTGACAGGTTCACTTCCTCTTGCTCTTCCTCCACATTATCATCAATATCAATCCGCACTTCCTCATTTGCTTGAATCACATTGTTCGGGGTCTCATCTTCTTGTACCACTTACTCATCATCCATAAGTTTTGTTTGACTTGAGGTGGGTGCATCCCCCCTTTTCCACTCCTTGTAGAAATGTCCATGGCATGTCCCGTGTTGTTCCCACCCTTTGGTTCACCATCGTGTTACTTGGTGGTGCCCCTTTAGGACGAGTGTTTAGAGCTTGAGAGATTTGCCCCAATTGAACTTTGAAGTTGCGAATTGATGTGTTGTGTGAGGCTAGTTAGACATCAGAGTCGGCATTCTTCTCCATCATTAGTTTGAAAATGCTCTCAATTAGCTCCATCTCATTGTTGGAAGAACTTGGACCATGGGACGGATAATGAGGTGGGTTGCTTAGTTGTTGATACATCGGGGGCCTTTGAAAGCCCAACCCTCGATTGTTTGATTATTATTCCATCCCCCTTGGTTGTTGCCTCCCCAATATCCTTGGTTGTTGCCACTCCAATTGCCTTGGTTATTTACGCCACTCCAATTTCCTTGATTGTTGTTATTGTTCCAATTCCCTTGATTGTTACCACCATTCCAATTACCTTGATTATCTTGAGGTCGCCACTGTTGTTGATTAGGGACTTGAGAGATGTTTCATTTCCCTTGAAAGTTGTTCACGTATTGCACTTCCTCCTCTTGTTCATTGTAAGATTCATCTTGATCAAACCCACTATCTTCTTGCACATAATTCTCCAAACTATTTTGCACTTGTGGACCTTTTGCCTTCTCTTGTTCACCATTATACTAAGACCCCCCATGGCATTGACTTGCTTAGGAAATTTCCACCATTATACTTCCTCCGTTGTCATGAAATTTCCACCGGCAAGTTGGCTGACCACGCATTGATTGGTAGTATTGATCCCCCGATAGAAAGTTTGTTGAATCATAGCCTCTGACATGTCATTATTGGGGCACTCTTTGACCATTATTATGTACCTCTCCCATATTTCATGCAACGGCTCATTGGGCTCTGTTTGAATGCTATAATCTCGTCTCTAAGAGTAGCCATATGCCCGGGAGAAAAGAACTCGGAAATAAATTTCTCCGCCAATTCATCCCATGTATGGAAGGAATGGTTTGGCAATATTTCTAACCAATTTAAGGCTTTCCCCGGTAGAGAGAAAGGAACTTAAAGCATCCTATGAGATGTTTGTCTATTTACTCCCCCAACAAGTGTCCACAAACCCCTTCAAGTGTTTATATTCATTTTGACTTAGAGCCTTGATGAAGAATCCCAATTGCTCTAGCAATGTGAGAATTACATTCGTGATTTGAAAATTGCCCGTCCTAATACAGGGCAGGACTATGACACTTGCATACCCATCATTCGGCAGCAACTCGGTGTGGAGCCGCTCTTGGTGGAGGTGGGGGTGGAACTGTGACGTTGTCTTGAGGTGGTCAACCTCTTCTATTTGCTCTAGGTTCAAGAGGAACCTCTTCAACGTGGTCATATTCCACGTCCACATTTTCCAAAGGCATGTTTCAGAGATGATCATTGTTGAGGGCCATTGTTGTACCTACAATTGATTCATAAAAATCAGTAACACGGAAGGAAAAGAAGACAATTCACACACAAAACCAAATATCTAGCTAAATCTGTTTTAACTCTCCAGCAACGAAGCCAAAAATTGATCACGTCCAAATGCACGCCTCTAACAAGGTATGGCATGGTCGTTTCAATAATAAAACCCAACAAGGAGTCGGGATCGAATCTACATGGAACTAAGATGGGAGTTAGTAGTATATATTCAGAATAAGTAAGTGAAGTATCTAAATTGCACTTCCACAAATAGGGTTTTGTTTCTACTTCTAAAATTTAGCTAATGATCGCAAATCTAAATATATAAAACTAGAGATGATTGTTTTTGAGTGTTTTCCGAAGATATAAAAAGGCCTAAGTCTATGACCATGACCTACGTGCTTGCCTAATGGCATAAAAACCTTTATGTTGTTTTATTAACTGGGGTGGGTTCATACCCAATTTTTTCCTATAATATTTTTAAAACTATGCCTTGGTATCAATTAGTATTTTTCATACAATTTTGCATCTTTAAAATATTTTAATAATTTATTCCAGTATTTTATTTATAAAATAATCACTGATTGCATCACAAATAGTTTTATAATAATTTTACTGGATTAATTTTATCATTTACATTTTGTACTAAGTTTCAATTATTGCACAAATAGCCATATTTGTATTTGTAGGATGCAATTGCAATTACTTTGCAATTATAGCCTGTGCATGTATTATTACATTATTTTACCAGAAAATAGCCTTTTATATTTTTTAATATCAAGTAATTATTTTGAAATATTTCTAGGCATCAAAATGATTTTTACAACCTAATAGTTATTTTTAAAAAAAATATTTTATCAATTAAAGAGGTATTTAACAAATAGTCTTTTCTATCTTGGACCTAGCCTAATTAAATGTCCAAATCCGACCCTACCCATCCCAAACCCATAACATCCAACCCGTCCCAAATCCTTTTAATCTTGGACGTTGATCACAGAGATCAACGGCCATCATTCCCCGTTTCCTTTTTAGTCCCAATGACCCCCAAACCTTAGTCATTTGCCTACACCCGCCGCCCCTGAAACCCCCTCCTTTCTAATTTTCTCTGAAACCAAACTTAACCCTATCCACCGCCACCCAAAGCCAGCCCTAATCCTTTTGATTCCTACTCGATCTAGGGCTTCCCATGTCTGTACGAGGCCTCTACTTGTCTCCTATTTCCCCTGGTTGCTCGATTGTGTGGTTTCGTGGAAGGACCTCGAAGAGATCTGGTCCAGATCTCATTCAAAACTCGTTAAAGAACGTATCTATGGTCTGTGAGTGCTTTCTATCAAAGTTTCACGGCTCAAATCTTTGATTCAAGGGCCAGATTCTCTTTACCCTCTTTCTTTTCTTCAAAACCTAGCATTTGGACTTGAATCCGTCCAGATCCTTGTAGATCTGGAGTGATTTGAGTTCGTCATTGATTTTCCTTAAGTCTCATTTATTTCTTTACTAATTAATCGATTTCTGAACATTTTGTTATATTAGGGTTTGTTTTTCTTGTTTTTTGTTGGTCGAACCTCTGGGTATCTGAAGTATTTTCAAACTTCCATGGCTATTCTTTTAGGTTCTTTTACTTCTCTACTACTAACCGATTTTTAAACACTACGCTACTTCAGGTTTCGATTTCTTTGATTTTTGTTTGTTCGAATCTCTGAGTGTTGACATGCTTTCAAGTTTTCTATGGCTGTTTTCCTTCTTTAAGTATTTTTCAAATTAGGGTTTTTGAATTATTTTTTGACTAATTTCTCTGTGTTCCTAAAAGTTTACTCAACCTATTTTGTTTATGAGAATTGATATGTTCTTTCTAGAATTGTTGAGTGATTTGCTCTGTCAAAAAATTAGTGTGCATGATTCTTGATTATTTCCATGTTTACAACCTTAATTGGTCGTTCTTGCCTTATTTGATTGTTGTATATTTACTGATTCTTTACATGATTCTTTCCTTAATTAAACCCTTGATTATTTTATTCTGAAGTTCTTTATTTGGTTTGATTTGAACTTCTTTCCTTAATAGGGCCTCTGATTCTTTACTTCTTTACTCAGTCTGATTTGAATCTCTTGCCTTAACTAGCTCATGTTATTACCGTTGGCTAATCTCCCTTAATTAAAGGGGAAGACTATACTGAACCTCTTTGTGTGAGTGATTCTAAGATTCCTTAATTACTAATTATTGATTACTTTACCTTATTTGTTCTACTCTTGAACTACTATATAAACTCTTTTATTTAACTTCTTAGACATGAACATTAGTTCATCAACTACTCTTACACTCTAAAAAAAGTTCTTTGTTCTTCCTGCTACTTGTGATCTTTATTAGTCTAGCCGGCTGTAAACCAAGGTTAGAAATTGCACAACACCTGTCTTACATCTTGCGTTCTCTTTCCCTACCTGGTATGCCTCTGATTAAATTTTAGAATCCAAACCTATGTGTTTATTTACTGCCTTAGTTCATTAATCCTGAGTTCATTCCTGCTTCTGTTTACTGCTTATCTAGCATGCCTAATACACCTTGTCCAATATGTGATTAGCATGTCTCAACTTACTTGCTTGTCTACTATTTATCTAACATTCCCAAAACTACCTGGTTCTATATGTGATTAGCATGTCTAAGTTATGCTTGTCTGTCTATTGCTTATTTAGCATGTCTAAATCTTGTTTTGTTCAGCATGCCTACACTATGTCTACTTGTTGATATTTGCCTAGCCTGTCCATTTAAGTTCTTGCCCATTCTGTTTTGCTCATTGCTAAGTCATCTAGTTCTTCAGGCAACTCTAAGTTGTGTAGTTGGTTCTGTCCAGTGTTCGTGTGTTTTTAATGTGGCTTTACTGTGATCCTTGCTCTATGTTGCAATGACCTACCTTAATCAGGGTTGGCTCTTCCACACTGCACATAATCAGTCTTTATTTGAGAAAGTCTGGGTGTGAGCACTGCCCGGGATCCTTGAGGTCCTTAGGGAACTCTGACACACTTGGACACAAATGTGGCAATGAATCTTCGGCATTTGAGACTAGTGAAGGCCTGGTACACCAGGATTTACTTTGGTCCTACTTCAGGCTCCCTATAGCTTAATTTATATTCTATTTATATAATTATTGTTCGATCATTGGTCTGTAATAATTAATTATAAACAGATATTGAGGTGACTAGTGAAAAGGGAGGGTAGTTGTAAACTGTTGGTAAAGTTGGGTAGATAACTTGCCTATAGTTTTTACTTTGGTTCAAATGTGCTTTGTTAGATAACATGCCTATAGGGTTTTACTTTGGTTCAAATATGCTTTGGTAGATAACATGCCTATATGTTTTACTTTGGTTCAAATGTGCTTTGTTAGGTAATATGCCTATAGGGTTTTGCTTTGGTTCAAATAAGTTCTGCTTGCTTTACTTTACATGATTAGACACCATGCCTATAGGGAATAAAGTAACTAAGGTTCAGTTTTTATTACGACACATATTCAAATCCGTCTCTTTAGAAATCATGCCTATAGGATCTAAAATTAGTTTAATTATAGAAATCATGCTCATAGGATCTAAGAAATCAATTTAATTAGAACTCATGCCTATAAGTTTTGAATCGATTTTATCCTACTCGTTTCTTTAATGGTCTTCAATGTTGTGTTAATTACTGCCACTAGAAAGCATACCTATAGGACAAAGAACTTCAAAAATATTTTTCCCAGAATTTTGACTGCATATACACACTTAGGCAAGCCTTAGGGCGTTAAAATTAAAACCAGTTCTGTTTATATGTGAAATTGTCCAGGTTTAATAGGCTATAAAAACAAGTAGGCAAACTAGTTAGGGTTCTGTCACTTTCCGTATGCATATCCTGAGTCTGTAACATTCCTCTAGATATGATGTTCTTAGGATTTCTGAACTTTCTTTAAAACCTGTATTTTAGACGTGCTGTTTGTTTGCCTATATACATACGGAGGTAAATGTGAGCCTTCTAAATGTTTGTCCTTATTTACTTGTCCTATATGTTATTTGCATGTCGCCTAGATTTTTACCTTTTACAAACCTTAGGCTATCCAGAGCTGTCCAAATTTAGAGGTCCCAAATTCCTCCGGGACCATAAAGAAGGGACGGGTAGCAGCACGCTTAGAGGTCGTTAATTAAACCTGCTCATATAACCACTAAGGGATGGGTAATGGGTAGTAAAAGGACATGATGACCTGCGCGCTATTGTCATGTGTAGCCCCTCATTGAGGAGTGATTACCGAGCATTGCATGGGTATGATCCTATAGGCTAATCAACTTAGGACTTCCCTTTCGCAATTCCTCTATGTGTTTAAATTCTCTAAACTTCCTTTTCTTTACATATACATGTATAAGCTGCCCAAACCTCTTCACCTTCATTATATGAACTTCCTTGACCATATATGCATTTAGATGGGGAAAGCTACTTTATTTGCAAATACTTGATTTCTTGTTAATCGACTAATTCATATAGTTTAAGTTCAGCCGGACCCACCTTTGTAGACCGTGAGGGGTGCCTAACACCTTCCCCTCAAGGTTATTTCGAGCCCTTACCATAATCTCTGGTAATGCAGACTAGTTACACGAGTTAATTACTCTAGGTGCCCTAACGCACCATAATCCATTAGGTGGCGACTCTTCAAAATACCCAATTCCCAAAAGAAAATGAGTTGTTCCCCCATGAATGTTGAATCCCTGACTTCCCCGCGAAGGGGAAAAAAAGGGGCGCGATAGTATGGCGACTCTGCTGGGGATATTCTAGGCTCTTACCATAACGAACTTATTTTGTGAATTAGTCCAAGCATGCTTTATCCCGTGTATCCTTTCCCCTTTATTTGGATTTAATTGCTTATTTATGATTTCTTTTATTTTCTAAAACTGACTTGTCTCTTTGCTTTCTTTTTCCGTAATTGTCTTTCAATTATTTAAATACTGCATTTATTATTTTTCTTACGTGTAAATACTTGACAACATGCTATTTATTGTTGCATAAATCATGCTCAACATCATATTCCACTCGTGCATAATCAATTATATAGCAACGCTTGATGAGTGTTTGCATTCTTCCTATATATCACCCTTTAAATTCAGAAAGGCGTATTTGTGGTAAAACTAGTCGATCAGTGGTGTGTTTGATGGTTCAGTGCCTTTCCCCCTCAAGTTGTCCGGTTGAGGGTCCCATTCTAGACCTCTATAGCAGCCTTACTCTGATTAATTGCACATGCATCATGGTCAAACCTAGTCGGGTTAATATGTTGCCCGCATAATTACCCTTTAAGACAAGCCTCGTCCAAAGTTCATCAGGTTTTTCACAATCCCAACGGACGTAATCACAATTGTATGCATTAATTTGGAGAAATAAGTTCCAATATGCTAATCATTACTTTATAAATAGACAAACCTGGAGGGGGAAAGGGCCTAACTCTCTCTTGTTTTGCAGAAAATGAGGCACGAAGTTCCCAGATTCGGTATGGTCGGTAGAATTCCTCCTCTTTTGATAGATTGGTGAAGGGACCTTCCCTCAAGTGACCAAAATCATGTGAAAAGAGTCTTGGGGAATTTGCCATCGCTATTGGATCTTCAACCAAACAAGATGTTGATTAAGGCTGCCACTCTATTCTGGGATAAGGAATGGGATGTGTTCCGTTTTGGAGACATAGAAATGGCTCCCCTTCTAGAAGAAATAAAGGGATTTGCTGGGTTACCTTGGGATAGACCTGGTCTTCTAGCACCTGAAAATTGCACCACTAGAGGGTTCCTTAAGATGATGGGGCTGAAGAAAAATGATGATTTGGAGTGCCTGAAAAACTCCTACATACCTTTTGATTTCCTTTATGAAAGATCCGGGCACAGTAGCTCTTACGATATTTTTTATGATGAGTTCTCAATCACCTCTTTCGGCTGGGTTCATCGAAGGGTCTTCGTGTTTATTGTGTGCTTCTTGGGCATGCTGGTATTCCCAATCCAAGGGGATAGTATCTATACTAGGTTGGCCATGGTGGCTAAAACTCTTATGGACGGGATCGATGGACAAACATACACTATTGTCCCTATGATCATTGCAGTCACATATCGGGCTGTGGAACGCTGTCAAAAAGGGGTGAAAATTCTTTGAAGGTTGCAACTTGCTGCTACAAGTCTGGCTGTTAGAATAAGGTTGTATTGTGGTCCGGGACCGGCCTAGGACCGCGGGCCAAACGGGCCAGTTCAAGCGGGCCCGGTCTCTAGTGGTGCATAAGCCCGTAGCGGGCCGGTCCAACCCAAATAGCCCGTGAGCCCGGGACCGGCAGGCGGGCCGGTTCAACCGGGCCAAATGGGCCCCAACGACTATTTTTTAAATTTTTTTAAAAATGACCAACGGTCAGATTTAAAATCTAGCCGTGGGCCATCAAAATTCAACCGTTTGGCACTTTAAAAATAGCCATTTGGCCCCCAAACTTTGTTTTATCCCCAAACTTTTTATAATTACACTTTTTCCCAATTCTCAACTATAAATACCCCCCCATTCTTTTATTTTTACTCACAAATTCATCAATCTCTCTCTAATTTTCTTCTATAATTGCTTACTTTATTATTGCAATTTCGTGAAAAATTGTGAAGTTGGTGAATTGAAGTATTCAAGTCTTCAACGATATTCAATTTTCAAGAAGTTATTCGTCAATTCGGTAAACTCGTTCCAACTCTTAAGTTTTAATATTATAGTTTTGTTAGTTTTATTTAGTATAATTATAATTAATATGGCATTTTCTTTGAAATTTTTTTTGGTGGTAACGGTAAGGGAAAATATAAAATTGGTGAATCTAGTAGCCAAGCTACTACTATTTCCCTGGCTCCCCGACCCAGACATGTTACCCGTCCTCCTCCACCTATTATTCTTGATAGTGATAATCCTTGTTTTCAATTTTTCGATAGTCAATTTTTCCATAATGTTGCACCAGGTCAACAATTAAATGAAGAAGTTATGAATGCTCTTTATCCTAATGAAACTATCTTTGAAAATGATGAGGAAAATGATGATTTAGATGAAACGCAACTGGATTTAGATGATACACCTACTAGTCCTGTTGATAACCCAAATGATGCCCCGCTTGATCCTCATGTAGTAACCCCTACTTTTAATAGACAACCTGCTAAACGGCCTGAAACATCTCTTGTTTGGCACTTTTTTACTCAACTAAGAGAACAAAATAAGGCTAAGTGTAAAACTTGTGGGTCTCAACTAGTTCATAAATTTACTGGAGACCATAGCGGTACGGGTAGTTTGACTAGACACATAAAGACACACCCTAGAGATAAAGCTAGATTTTTACAAATGAAAGCTGCACAAGAGGGGACAAGTGTAGATACTACGGTTAACCCTAGTACAGGTTCAAATCTAGTCAACCGGAAATTAACACTGTTACCGGTGGCATTTTATATTATGATCCAAATAAAGATCGTGAAGAATTGGCAAAAATGGTTACTATTATGTGCTTACCCTATAGTTTTCCTTCTAACCCTTATTTTGTGCATTATATTAGAAGAGTTTTTAATCCTACTTATAAAGGATGGCCTCGCGCAACCGTAAAGAGCAATATTTATAAATATAAACATGAATATGAACAATATTTGCGTTATTTATTTACTCATATAGATTGTCGCATTGCTATTACTACTGATATTGGTAGAAGTAGTAATGACTGTGATTATCTAACTGTTACAAGTCATTGGATAGATGAGGAGTGAATAATGCAAAAGCGCATTATTGCTTATAGAATAATTAATTCACGCCACACATGTAAGTTTATTGCTAACACAGTTGCAGATATTTGTAGATAGTTTTGCATTAGAGATAAAATTATGTCGGTTTCAATGGATAATGCTTCTAGTAACACTAACGCTATAGGCTTGCTTACAACTACACTAAATCTTGCATTTAGTAATATTTTTCATGTTAGATGTATTTTTCATATTTACCATTTAATCGTCGGTGCTGGTATGAAAGTTTTAAATATAGAAATTGAAAAGGTTAAAATGGCTCTTAATTGGGTTTTTTATTCAAATCGTAGAAGTAGAGTTAGAGACTATTTTAAAAAATGTGATGAATTTGGCCTTAGAGAAAGAAAGGTTCCTAAAGCTTGTCCAACTAGATGGAATTACATGTATGAAAGTTTAGTTGTTGCATATGAATATAGGAACCCAATAAGCGCAACGTATAATGCTCGTGTAGGTGATGGTGATGGTGATGATGATGAGCACCTTACAAATCAAGATTGGAGTAATGTTAAAATGCTTGTAGACTTTTTAGAACAATTTCATATTGTTACAAATGAATTATCTGGCCAATATTATCCTACTATTTCTAACTGTTTAGTTTATAATGCAGTACTTGTAGATTTATTTACTCAATTTTTAGAGGGTGGAGTAATTTATCAAGAAGCTATTAATTTTATGAAAGTTAAGTTTAAAAAATATTTTTTCCCTATCCCCCCTATTTTTGGTGTTGCTGCATTGTTAAATCCTACAATGAAATTAGGAGGTCCTCACTTTTGGTATTCAAAAATTTATAACGTTTTATCACTTTCAGTTGAGGAATTTGCTACACTTGGAGATGCAAAAGCCTCAATTAAAATAAATGCTCAAACAATTTATAATGCTTATCAACTTGCCTTAGATCAAGCTAGACCAAATGTTCCAACTCCTACTTTGTCTAGTTCGCAAGCATCTAAAAGAACTGTGGGCCTAAAAGCCCTTAGTTCTTGGACGGAGTTTAGGGGTTCTCAAGGTGATAATTTTGATGATAGTTCACAACTAAATGAGCTTCAAGTTTATTTGTCTCAGGGACTTGAATCAGAGAATCCCGACGGATCCTTCGATGTTTTGGAACGGTGGAAGGACAAACAAAAACACTATCCGGTTCTTTCAAGGATGACTCGAGATATTTTAAGTGTTCAAACTTCAATAGTGGCATCGGAGAGCTGTCACGACCCAATTCCCGAACCAGATCATGATGGCGCCTCTCGTGAAGACAAGGCCAGCCAGACCAAAACGGATACCTCTTTAAGCAGTTAATTATCATAAACAGTAATAAACATAATATAATATCAATAGGTTGCGAAAACTTTAACGATAACAATAGTGGAAACCATCCCGACACAGCCCAAATCGGGGTGTCACAAGTCATGAGCTACTACAGAATCTGCTATAGATCTACAAAGTACGGAATCCGATACAACAATCTGAAGAAAACATAAATGATAGAGGATAAGAGAGATAACGGGCTGCGGACGTCAACAACTACCTCGTAACTTCAAATCACTGCCTAGCCTAGAAGGAATCAGCACTCAGGTGCGGACTATGCTATACCTGAATCTGCACACACGGTGCAGGGAGTAATGTAAGTACTCCGACTCAGTGAGTAATAATTATAAATAATGGCTAAAAGTATGAAAACACGTAAAGGCACAAGGCAATTCTATATCAAGCAGTAAAATCACTTAAAGCAGTAAATCAGTGAAGAAATCAAATGATATTCCTTTGTCAAACAAGTAAAACAGGTAATTTAACAGGTAAATAACAAGTAGAAATCCGCCCCTTGGGCACAATATCAATCGCTCAGAACAGTATCAGCCCCTCGGGCTCACTCTCAGCACAGTATAAGCCCCTCGGTCTTAGTATCAATCACTCAGAACAGTATCAGCCCCTCGGGCTCACTCTCAGATCATAATAGGTACCCGCTCTCACTGTGGGTGTGCAGACTCCGGAGGGGCCCCTTACGGCCCAAGCGCTATATCAAGCCACCTCATGGCATCATCACTCGGCACTCGGCCCCACATCACTCGGCACTTGGCCTCACATCACTCAAGCCACCTCGTGGCATATAAAGTATCTCAGGCCCTCGGCCTCATATCACTCAGCATATCCTCACATATGGCTCTCGGCCTCACTTAGTCCAAAAATCATCACAAGCCCTTTGGGCATTAGTAAAACAGTAGTTCTCAGCCCAAAACATGATGTAGAAATATCATTTAAGTTTCAAATCTGAGTAAAAGTGACTGAGTTTGTAAAACAGTAGATATCAACAGGACTAAGTTCAAATAATAAGTCAAGTAACAGTGATAAAATTCCCGAAGGGTTCAAATAGTTGTCACAAAGCCCAAATATGGCAATCAGCCCAAATCATAATGTTAACAAATGAATTAAGTCAAATATGCGGTAAAGTCATCATTCGGGATGGACCAAGTCACAATCCCCAGTAGTAAAAAACCCCACGCTCATAATCCAACACGTATCTTGCCTCAATATAGCACTACGTGTGCAATCCGGGGTTTCAAATCCTCAGGACCTCATTTACAACCATTACTCACCTCGAACTGGCTAATTCTCTAGCTCGTGATGCCTTTGCCTCTCGAATTGGCCTTCACGCACGTCAAATCTATCCAAAATCAGAACAAATACGTCACAATATGCTAAGGGAACAAAGCCCAAGCGAAAACATTCGAAAAATATCAAAAATCCCGATCTTTGCAAAACTCGAGCCCCGGGCCCACGTCTCGGAATCAGGTAAAATTTACATTTTCAAAATCCTCATACCCTCACGAGTCTAACCATACAAAAATTATCCAATTCCGATACCATTTGGTCCTTCAAAACATCATTTTACATTTTTGAAAGGTTTCACAATTTTCTTCCCAAATTCCATCCCAAATCACGAATTAAATGATGAATTCAGTAATAAATTCATGTATTCTAGCCAAATCTGAGTTAAAATCACTTACCCCGATGAATTTCTTGAAAAATCTTCGAAAAATCGCCAAAATCCGAGCTCTCTAGATCAAAATATTAAATAAAACCCAAAACCTCGTATTTATAGGGTACCCCTCAGATTTCAGCCTCTACGGGCTGCACCAAAACGACCGCAGGCCGCACAAGCCAGTGCAGTCCACGCAAAAAAATCGCGGCCGCACAAGCCTTTCTCTGCAATGACAGGCTTTAGTATTTTGGACATAACGTTTGCTACCGCTGTCCAAATTGTGATATCTTTACATTTCTGGAAACTAGACACGAAGGGCTACAACTTTAGTTTTTGAATCACCTCAAAATTTCTTGTAGATTAAAAGATATGAGATTCGGAAGTTAGACCAGCGGGAAAGTTCTTCACCGCGGTTGCGCCCCCTTTTGTGCGGTCCGCGCGACACCTACTGCGGTCGCGCCCGCTTTTGTGCGGTCCGCACAGCACTCAGCGCGGGCACACTCATTTTTGTGTGGACCGCGTGAGTGAATTCCGGGGCCTGCAACCCTTCTGGACCTGCTACGGCTATGATTTTCGCACTAAAAGATCCCGGAACCTACCTGGAACCTCCGAAACTTCAAACTAATTATACCAACACATCCCATGACATAGTTCAAACTTGTTCAACACTTCGAAATGCTTACAACAACATCGAATCACCAATTTAACATAGGATTCAAGCCTAAAAACTCCAAGAACTCTTAAATTATGATTTCGATCAAAAGGTCTATCAAATCTCGTCTGAATGACCTGAAATTTTGCGCACACATCCCAAATGACACAACGAAGCTACTGCAACTCTCGGAATTCCATTCCGACCCCTATATCAAAATCTCGCCTATCAACCGGAATTTGCCAAAATATCAATTTCGCCAATTCAAGCCTAAATCTTCTCTACAACTCCAAAACCCATTCCGATCGCGCTCCTAAGTCACAAATCACCTCCCGAAGCTAACCGAACCATCGGAACTCACTTCCGAGCCTTCTAACACATAAGTCAACATCCGGTTGACTTTTCCAACTTAAGCCTTCTTAAAAGAGACTAAGTGTCTCATTTCTTACCAAATCCTCTCCGAACTCGAACTAATCAACCCGATCACATAAAACACGAATAACAAAGCATAAAGAAGCTGAAATGGGGAAAACGGAGCGGTAATTCATGAGACGAGTGGCCAGGTCGTCACATCTTTCCCAACTTAAACAAACGTTCATCCTCGAACGAGTCAAGAAACATACCTGAAGCCTCGAATAGGTGAGGATATCTACTCCGCATCTCCCGCTCGGTCTCTCAGGTAGCCTGCTCCACGGGCCGACCTCTCCACTACACTTTCACTGAAGCTATACCCTTTGATCTCAACTTCCGAACCTGACGACCCAAAATAGCTACTGGCTCCACATCAAAGGTTAAATCATCATCCAACTGAACCGTGCTGAAGTCCAAAACATGAGACGGATCTCCAATATATTTCCGGAGCATAAAAACATGAAATACCGGATGCACACTCGACAAACTGGGTGGCAACGCAAGCTCATAAGCCACCTCCCCAATCCTCCGAAGCACCTCAAAAGGCCCAATGAACCGCGGACTCAACTTGCCTTTCTTCCCAAACCTCATAACAACCTTCATGGGCGAAACCTTCAGCAAGACCTTCTCACCAACCATGTAGGACACATCTCGAACCTTCCGGTCCGCATAACTCTTCTGACGCGACTGCGCTGTACAAAGCCTCTCCTGAATCACCTTCACCTTCTCTAAGGCATCCTGAACCAAATCTGTCCCCAATAGTCTAGCCTCGCCGGGCTCAAACCAACCTACCGGAGATCTACACTACCTCCCATACAAAGCCTCATACAGAGCCATCTGAATACTTGACTGGTAGCTATTATTGTAAGCAAACTCTACAAGCGGTAGAAACTCGTCCCATGAACCTCCAAAGTGAATAACACAAGCACGCAACATGTGCTCCAATATCTGAATTGTACGCTCGGACTGTCCGTTCGTCTGAGGATGAAAAGCTGTGGTCAAATCCCACCTGAGTACCCAACTCTCACTGAATAGATTTCCAAAACTAGGAGTAAACTGAGTACCTCTATCTGAGATGATGGAGACCGGAACACCATGCAACCGAACAATCTCCCAGATATAAATCCCTACCAACCGCTCTGAAGAATAGGTAGTACACACAGGGATGAAGTGCGCGGACTTGGTCAGCCGATCCACAATCACCCAAATAGCATCGAACTTCTTCAAAGTCCGAGGAAGACCACTCACAAAATCCATGGTGACTCTCTCCCACTTCCACTAGGGAATAACCATCTGCTGAAGCAAGCCACCCGGTCTCTGATGCTCATATTTCACCTACTGACAATTGAGACACCGAGCTACAAATCCCACAATATATTTCTTCATTCTTCTCCACTAATAGTGCTGCCTCAAATCCTAATACATCTTCGCAGTACCCGGATGGATAGAATACCGCGAGCTATGGGCCTCTTCCAAAATCAACGCTCTAAGCCCATCCATATTGGGCACACAAATTCGGCCCTGCATCCTCAACACACCATCATCACTGATGATCACAACTCTGGCATCACCATGCTGAACTCTGTCCTTAAGGAAAAGCAAATGCGGATCATCATACTAGCACTCTTTGATGCGATCATATAAGGAAGACCGAGAAACCACACATGCCAACACTCGATTGGGATCCTAAATATCCAATCTCACGAACCGATTGGCCAAGGCCTAAACATCAACTGCAATGGGTCTCTCACCAACTGGAATATACGCCAAACTCCCCATACTCACTGCCTTTCGGCTTAACGCATCGGCCAGGACATTGGCCTTTCCCGGATGGTACAATATAGTGATATCATAATCCTTAAGCAATTCCAACCATCTCCGTTTCCTCAAATTAAGATCCTTTTGCTTGAACAAATGCTGAAGACTGCGATGATCGGTGAATACCTCACAAGATACACCATACAAATAATGCATCCAAATTTTCAATGCATGAACTATGGCAGCCAACTCCAAATCATGAACAGGGTAGTTCTTCTCATGGGGCTTCAACTAACGAGAAGCATAAGCAATAACTCTACCCTCCTGCATCAATACACAACCAATCCTAACTCTCGAAGCATCACAATACATGGTATATGAACCTGAAGCTGATGGTAAAACCAACACTGGAGCTATGGTCAAGGCTATCTTGAGTTTCTGAAAGCTCTCCTCACACTCGTCCGACCATACAAATGAAACACCCTTCTGAGTCAACTTGGTCAAAGGGTGATGTGATAGATGAGAATCCCTGAACAAACCAGCGATAATAGCCTGCCAACCCAAGAAAGCTACGAATCTCTGTGGCTGAGGATGGTCTGGTCCAACTCTGAACCGCCTCTATCTTCTTTGGATCAACCTGAATACCCTCGCTGGACACCATGTTCCCCAAGAAAGCCACTGTACTGAGCCAAAACTCACACTTGGAGAATTTTGCATAAAGCTTCTCCTCCCTCAATCTCTGCAACACAACTCTCAAATGCTCCGTGTGCTCCTCTTAACTATATGAGTACACCAGAATATCGTCAATGAATACAATAACGAATGAATCCAGATAAGGCTTAAATACACTGTTCATCAAATGCATGAACGCTGTTGGGGCATTGGTTAGCCCGAAAGACATGACAAGAAACTCGTAATGACCATATCTAGTCTTGAAAGTAGTCTTAAGAATATCTGAATTCCTGATCTTCAACTAGTGATAACCCGAACGGAGATCAATCTTGGAGAACACCCTCGCTCATTGAAGCTGATCAAATAAATTATCAATGCGAGGCAAAGGATAGTTATTCTTAATTGTTACTTTGTTCAATTGCCTATAATCAATGCACATTCTCATCGTGCCATCCTTCTTCTTCACAAACAAAACTGGTGCACCCCAAGGGGACACACTAGGCCGAATAAACCCCTTATCTAGGAGTTTCTAAAGCTGTTCTTTCAGTTCCTTCAACTCTGCTAGTTCCATACGATATGGCGGACTAGAAATGGGCTAAGTGCCCGGCACCAGGTCAATACCAAAATCAATATCCCTGTCCAGTGGCATGCCCAACAGGTCTGCAGGAAACACATCGGGAAAATCCCTCACAACTAGGACATAATTGATACTATGAGTCTCAGCTCTAACATCCCTTTCGGAGTTTCTGGGTCTAGAGCCTTATGTACATCTTGTATATATATGTATATAAGTTATGAGTAGGTCAGGGAGTTGTTACGATCACAGTATATCCATCAGTAGAGGCTTGTATACATATCCTGTCAGTTAGTACAATATGTTGGGCTTGTAGGCCTTGTATATATATTTGGTTGGTTTGTCAGCTGTAATAGTTATAACGGCCTTGTCGGCCCAGTTATATATTGACATTTAGTCAGTATTCGCAGTTCTTGCAATGTGGCCAATGGCAAAAGTATGACATCATATGTTTAGAGTCCCTTAGTTGCAAGTTGGTACGCAAGGATAGGTGAAACACTGGGTACCAGTCCCGCCCTTAGGTTCGGGGCATGACAAAAGTAGTATCAAAGAGTTCTCTCCTAGGGAGTCTACAAGCTGTGTCTAGTAGTGTCTTGTTTATGGGTGTGTTGTGCATCGCACTTATAAGCAGGAGGCTACAGGGCATTTAGGATTGTCACTTTTTCTTCTTACTCTAGATCGTGTGGTAGAGCTCACTTATAAGAATTCAAATTTCGAAATTCTATTTTATTCATAATAAGACGATACCTACATCCTTATAGAAGGTTGGGAAGAGAGATAGTTGTAGAAGAGCTGAGTCAGAAGAATTGTATTTTTATTTAATGCCTACGATAAGTAAATGTGAGATCTTTGGCAGATCATGGGTGTACTGAAAGGTGTAAGCTTCCTGATAAGAAGCCTTAAGGCAAGAATGTCTATCCATCTTTATGGTGAAAGACAATGAGAGACTAAGAAGATAAATACAAGTTTCAACAAACAAAAGAAGCAAGATGAAGAAGGGTACGAGGCGCCCAGTTAATGAAGGTTAACAGCGTTTATAATTGAGGTAGAGGAATATAAGCTTTTTGAGTTATATTCAATAGTAATAGAGGTATATACAATTGGTCGCACCCATTCCAGATATGCCCTACGAGGTTAATAGAAGTAGTATAAGAAGATATGATGGATAAATTATTTACATCAGTTGACATTTCTGAAGAATATTGCAAATATGCTAATAGATCTCTTTATGAGACACCCAGATGGTGCACTCTAAAATAGTACAGCTAGATATGAGTACTACAAAAATAGGCACTGGAAGCCTTGAAGGGACAAATATTACCTTAGTATGGCTCCCATCCCTAGTAGAATGAGAATGCTTGGAAACCTGAAGAGCCAATGGATGAAGCGATGGGAGCTAAAAGCAAAAGAATGTCATGTTGAAGTTTTCAAAAGAAAGTGATAAGCAGAAATATTAGCAGGGAAATAAGAAAAGAGATAAGGAAGAATTATGAATAAGGTGTGATACAAGGATAACGATGGTAGGAAAATAATGATGACAGTATTACTGAGTCTATAGTCAGGTGAAGGAAGGGACGAGGGGTGACAGGCCTTGAGACAACAAATGAGTATAGGCCATAAAGTTATATCCTCATTTCGATAAATGAGCTCATGACTCCAAGTGACTACTAGAAGGAAAAGTTAGATCCTAAAGTAATAGAAATCAGTAATAAACTGGTGAACAAGACAACCCAAAAAAAAGAAGAGAGAATTAGGGACTGAATGATTGGAGAATACTCGGTATAAGTTAAAAGAAAGAATTGAGCCTAGGGCATACACAAAGGATTGAATTGTTAGAAGATTGTATCATGGATATTCCATAACGCCTATGAAAGGCTAAGTAATAACTGATACCATGAGCCACAGATCGAAAGATAGCTTAAGCCTACATAAAGGTTGATCAGAGGGAAGAGGAAACTAAAGAGTGACATCAACTAAGTAATCAGGAGTCTGATTATTGGACCCAGAAGTTATAGGAATCATGATTGAGAACATAACAGAATCACTCTTAATATCAGATGTTCAAGAGAAATAACACAACAACCATAATCTATAATGGCTCTACAAGGAAGCCAGTTAGAAGAAGTACCAGCCTCATAAGAAGTCAGTACGAAGATCCCACCGGATTGTGTATGTACTAGAGGTGTGAGTATTATAATAGAGATTCAAGTTATGGACGTCAATTACACCTAGGTTGAAGGGAGTTCACAAAAGAGATAGAAGATACGATGCGAGATTTTAAGATAAGTGAGATGAAGGTGAACAACATATGAGATACTCAAAGGCAGAAGATCATGAATAGTCCATACTTTAGATAGAAAGTTATAACACAGGGATCCAATAATCGGGAATGATAGTGGCATTATCAGCGGCATGTCTTCCAGCCTATGGTTTCTAAGTACTGAGAGATCTATTTAAGATAATAGAGAAAAGTTGGAGACGATGTGATGTCTTGCTTGACTTTCCAGAATAACATAAGGAAATCTATGGTGCAAGCAAGTCGAAGGAAAGTTGCGAGTAGTATAAATGGATATGTATAGGTCGCATGCTAAAGTATGGAAGAGAGACAATGTTTTAAGGAAACATGATTAAGTATGAGGAAAGGAAAGTAACAAGGTGACGAGAATAGATAAATCTTCAAGGTTAAGCCCATGAAAATAAGAGAGCTAATGGTTTCTCTAAGTTATAGAAAGATCAGTATAGCCTGAATGAACTCAAAGGAGTCTAAGACAAATAGAATTTAAAAGAAATGGAATGTTGTAGAATGTGGGTATGATTATGATAGATAAAGGACGACGTTTGGGCCTTCGATCGAGTAATGGTCTGACGAAAAAAGAAAGGGATTTCATGGATTAGACAGGATTAAAATAGCCACGTAAGGCGATTCACATTGGGATGCTATGAAATACGATTATGGAAGTATAATATTGTATCACCCAGGTGGATCAGAAAAATCACTTCAAATATTCCATGATGCAACGTAAGCCCTAGTGGCAATATATTATGTAAGAAATTTTAAGTTATCAATGGATGATTGTAGATCAACTTGAGGTGAATCAATAATGGATGGGTAAAAGTTGCAAAGTACGAGATGAAATTAGGTCATCAGTCTTAAGATGAACAGTAATGAAGGAGCGTTAAAGGATTTAGCTTTATGCATATAGGATAAGCAACGAGAGTAACCTAGAGTTCGGTAGCAGACCTCAGTAATGATAAATCGAAGTAAAGAATTTTGGTACAGTATGGCCTACTTAGATGTAGTAAAGCTAATGATGCCCAGAGGGACAACTTGACATAATTTTATATATGTTCAAAAAGTGAAGCCTAGAGATTGGCTAAAAGCTAGAAGAGAAGAGAAGAGTCAGGCGCACATACAAAGTTAGAGTCGTAAAGGCTACATGATAGAAGGTAGCAACAGTTACGAGATTAGAAGGATTCTGACTACAAGTCGTGGTGTGTGAAAGAGGCTTAAAGGGGGGAATTCCCTGGCCTTTGGGATTCATTCGCAGAACAATTGCCTAGGTGGCAAGACGAGTACTAAAGTATTCGCAAGACCTATGGGTCATGAGAATGATAAGTGCATCAGTTAACATTCTAGGACGAATGTTCCAAAGGGGGGAATGATGTTATACTCCATATTTTCATACGTGGAAGTACGTCATAAGTAAATTGATCTCAGATCGTAAATGAGATGTTATGTCCCTCATTTTCGCACATTGAAGTTTCTTTGTAAGTTAATCGATATAAGTTCGGAAATGAGATTTATTTTGGGATTATAAGTATCACGCTATTTCAAATAAGGGATAAGTAAATTTGTGAATGTGAGAGGGTAAGCAAATCAAAAAAAATGAGTTTTGCCGAGGTTTGGCATTTTGGGATAAAATACGGCCGAACTAAAATACCCGGTATTTATGGACTAGTGCCACACAAGATACCACATAGCCATAATAGTAAGGTGTATAAGTGAGTGGTATTTTAAGTAATTTGAGATAAATCCTAATTGTGTGGATAATTGGGTAATTATTGGTTAATGGGAGATTAACTATTAATTAAGGAATTAAGTGGATAAATTTGGATAAGCCCAACCCCTCCCTAACGTCGCAGCAAATCCACCCCTAATAAATGACTCATATGCCATTTGGATTATGTGGCAAATAGAGGAGAGTATGGAGCTTCTACAAGAAATCTTCATTTATGCTAGCACCCAACGTGAGACCATTCTTAAGAAGCCTTATAAGCCATTTACTTCAACTCTACAACAATTTCAAAGCAATAGAGCAAGGAAAGCAAACTCATAACCAAATTATCGTACATGGTCTCAAAGAAATATTTTTGCATGGATGGCCATGTTATCATATTTTTCACGTAATTGCTTAATTGAAGAATATGTGAATACTTATAAGGAGATGACGCCTTATAAGTAAGAATGAATTTCCAAGTAAGAACGTTTTGGATTGTGCAAAGTTCGCACATTGAAGTTTCTTTGTAAGTTAATCGATATAAGTTCGGAAATGAGATTTATTTTGGGATTATAAGTATCACGCTATTTCAAATAAGGGATAAGTAAATTTGTGAATGTGAGAGGGTAAGCAAATCAAAAAAAATGAGTTTTGCCGAGGTTTGGCATTTTGGGATAAAATACGGCCGAACTAAAATACCCGGTATTTATGGACTAGTGCCACACAAGATACCACATAGCCATAATAGTAAGGTGTATAAGTGAGTGGTATTTTAAGTAATTTGAGATAAATCCTAATTGTGTGGATAATTGGGTAATTATTGGTTAATGGGAGATTAACTATTAATTAAGGAATTAAGTGGATAAATTTGGATAAGCCCAACCCCTCCCTAACGTCGCAGCAAATCCACCCCTAATAAATGACTCATATGCCATTTGGATTATGTGGCAAATAGAGGAGAGTATGGAGCTTCTACAAGAAATCTTCATTTATGCTAGCACCCAACGTGAGACCATTCTTAAGAAGCCTTATAAGCCATTTACTTCAACTCTACAACAATTTCAAAGCAATAGAGCAAGGAAAGCAAACTCATAACCAAATTATCGTACATGGTCTCAAAGAAATATTTTTGCATGGATGGCCATGTTATCATATTTTTCACGTAATTGCTTAATTGAAGAATATGTGAATACTTATAAGGAGATGACGCCTTATAAGTAAGAATGAATTTCCAAGTAAGAACGTTTTGGATTGTGCAAAGTTCGCACATTGAAGTTTCTTTGTAAGTTAATCGATATAAGTTCGGAAATGAGATTTATTTTGGGATTATAAGTATCACGCTATTTCAAATAAGGGATAAGTAAATTTGTGAATGTGAGAGGGTAAGCAAATCAAAAAAAATGAGTTTTGCCGAGGTTTGGCATTTTGGGATAAAATACGGCCGAACTAAAATACCCGGTATTTATGGACTAGTGCCACACAAGATACCACATAGCCATAATAGTAAGGTGTATAAGTGAGTGGTATTTTAAGTAATTTGAGATAAATCCTAATTATGTGGATAATTGGGTAATTATTGGTTAATGGGAGATTAACTATTAATTAAGGAATTAAGTGGATAAATTTGGATAAGCCCAACCCCTCCCTAACGTCGCAGCAAATCCACCCCTATAAATGACTCATATGCCATTTGGATTATGTGGCAAATAGAGGAGAGTATGGATCTTCTACAAGAAATCTTCATTTATGCTAGCACCCAACGTGAGACCATTCTTAAGAAGCCTTATAAGCCATTTACTTCAACTCTACAGCAATTTCAAAGCAATAGAGCAAGGAAAGCAAACTCATAACCAAATTGTCATACATGGTCTCAAAGAAATATTTTTGCATGGATGGCCATGTTATCATATTTTTCACATAATTGCTTAATTGAAGAATGTATGAATACTTATAAAGAGATGACGCCTTATAAGTAAGAATGAATTTCCAAGTAAGAACGTTTTGGATTGTGCAAAGTTCTCTAGCCTGGACACTGGGAACAAGTACATAAAGATGTAGTATATGTGGTGCAGGATGAAATCTCTAAGTTGGCCATTCTTTAATTAGTATGTACTCAAATGTAGTTATATTCTGAGTACGAATCTGGAATGTTTGGGCTTATGAGTATGGAAGGTTGTTAGCTAGATATAGTCACTTTCAACACAGTAATGGATGCTTATTGTCACAATTAACGTGTGTTAGAGGATTGTTAAGAGAATCGACTCAGTTATTTTAAGGCTAAGCTTTTCCTTTGTTTTAGCATGATCGTGTCATTACACAAGTTTGATAACGAGCCATAAAGAAAAATTCATATCCCAAAATTTACGTATATTTTGCGAGTCTCGCAAGTTACAATATTCTCTTTATCGGGACTTCATATTCATTTGAGTATTTCATTCTTCCAGTCAAGAGAGCATAGAGTTTATATATACAATATTAAAGTATTTTCATTACCATTGAGCTATAATCGATGGGCAGGCCCCTATTGGGCAACCTCTAATTAGATGGTAAGTTATATACCAAGCCTACTGTGGCCGAGCGCTTATGAGCGAGCCCAGTTGGTCGAGATACAGAGCCTATTATGGTCGAGCGCCTATGAGCGAGCCTACTACGGCAGAGTAGTTATATATATATATATATATCGAGCCTACTATGGTCGAGCGCTTATGAGCGAGCCTAGTTGGTCGAGATACAAAGCCTAGTATGGCCGAGCGCTTATGAGCGAGCCTACTATGATAGAGCAGATATATAAGTATATCGAGCATTATAGGGCTGGACAGCTAATTTACTCACTATATTGAGAGAATTGAGTCAGTATCAGCAGATGATCATATCTTCAGATCATCTTTGACTTCCAGCTACTTTCAGTTATTATATTATCAATTCAGTTTCAGCTTTCAGTATATTGCCTTACATACTCAGTACATTATTTCGTACTGACGTCCCTTTTCTGGGGGCGCTGCATTTCATGCGTGTAGGTTAGACAGACGGACGGGTAGGACTTTTCAATAAGTGTTTCCCGAGTTCAGCTTGATCGGTAAGCTCCATGCATTTCGGAGTTTCCGGGTCTATAGCCTTATGTACATCTTGTATATATATGTATATAAGTTAGGAGTAGGTCGGGAAGTTGTTCCGATCATAGTATATCCATCAGTAGAGGCTTGTAGACATATACTGTCAGTTAGTACAATATGTTGGGGTTGCAGGCCTTGTATGTATATTTGGTTGGTTTGTAAGTTGTAATAGTTATGACGGCCTTGTGTCCCAGTTACATATTGACATTTAGTCAGCATTCGCAGTTCTTGCAATGTAGCTCATGGCCAAAGTATGACATCATATGTTCAGAGTCCCTTAGTTGCAAGTTGGTACGCAAGGATAGGTGAAGCACTGGGTACCAGTCCTGCCCCTAGGTTCGGGGCGTGACAGCAACCATTATCCTAGCAAGAGCGGCCTCGCTCCAGTTCCTTCAACTATCTCAAACTTGACCATTCATCTTAACCACCTATCTCGAAATCTCATATCCGTTCTTGTAATGACTTCATCGGTATATTCCGCCGATGGATCCAGAACTACACATGTCCTGATTCCTATAAAATCAGGGATATGAAGGCAGCTCAAAGACCAGAGTCCGGCCTCTATCTTTCAAAACATACCATCCGCTCAAAATTGGCCATCATTTCTTTACCCGAAAACTCTTTCATCCTTCCCGAGTAAAGAGGAGCAACTGTTAATACCCAATTTTTTCCTATAATATTTTAAAACTATGCTTTGGCATCAATTAATATTTTTCATACATTTTCTGCATTTTTAAAATATTTTAATTAATTTATCCCAATATTTTATTTATAAAACAATCATTGATTGCATCACAAACAGTTTTATAATAATTTTTGTTGCTTAATTTTATCATTTGCATTATGTACTAAGTTTAAATTATTGCACAAATAGCCATATTTGTATTTGTAGGATGCAATTGCAATTACTTTGCAATTATAGCCCGTGCATGTATTATTACATTATTTTATCAAAAAATAGTCTTTTATATTTTTTAAATATTAAGTAATTATTTTGAAATATTTCCAAGCAATTTTTTACAACCTATTAGTTATTTTAAAAAAAATTATTTTATCAATAAAAGAGGTATTTAACAAATAGTCTTTTCTATCTTGGACCTAGCCTAATTAAATGCCCTAATCCAAACCTACCCAACCCAAACCCATAACATCCAACCCGACCCTAAATCCTTTTAATCTTGGCCGTGGATCACAGAGATCAACGGCCATCGTTCCCATTTTCCTTTTTTAGTTCAAATGACCACCAAACCCTAGTCATTTGCCTACACCCGCCGCCCCTAAAACCCTCTCCTCTCTAATTCTCTCTGAAACCAAACTTAACCCTATATGTTGTCACCTAAAGCCAGCCCTAGTCCCTTTGATTCTTACTCTATCTATGGCTTCCCATGATTGTACGAGTCCTCTACTTAACTCCTATTTCCCTGGTTGCTCGATTGTGTGGTTTCGTGGAAGGACCTCGAAGAGATCTGGTCCAGATCTCATTCAAAACTCTTCAAAGAACCTATCTATGTTCTGTGAGTGCTTTCTATCAAAGTTTCACGGCTCAAGTCTTTGATTCAAGGGCCAGATTCTCTTTACCCTCTTTCTTTTCTTCAAAACTTAACATTTGGACTTTAATCCATCCAGATCCTTGTAGATCTGGAGCGATTTGAGTTCGTCATTGCTTTTTCCTTAAGGCTCCTTTATTTCTTTACTGATTAATTGATTTTTGAACATTTTATTATATTAGGGTTTGTTTTTCTTGTTGTTTGTTGGTCGAACCTCTGGGTATCTGAAGTATTTTCAAACTTCCATGGCTATTCTTTTAGGTTCTTTTACTTCTCTACTACTAACCGGTTTTTAAACACTACGCTACTTCAGGTTCGATTTCTATGATTTCTGTTTGTTCAAATCTTTGACTGTTGACATGCTTTCAAGTTTTCCATGGTTGTTTTCCTTCTTTAAGTATTTTCAAATAAGGGTTTTTGAATTATTTTCCGACTAATTTCTTTGTGTTCCTAAAAGTTTTACTCAACCTATTTTGTTTTTTAGAATTGATATGTTCTTTCCAGAATTGTTGATATGTTCTTTCCAGAATTGTTGAGTGATTTGCCCTGTAAAAATTCGTGTGCATGATTCTTGATTATTTCCACGTTTATGACCTTAATTGGTCGTTCTTGTCTTATTTGATTGTTGTATATTTACTAATTCTTTACATGATTCTTTCCTTAATTAAACCCTTGATTATTTTATTATGAAGTTCTTTATTTGGTTTGATTTGAACTTCCTTCCTTAATAGGGCCTCTGATTCTTTACTTCTTTACTCAGTCTGATTTGAACCTCTTGCCTTAACTAGCTCCTATCATTACCATTGGCTAATATACCTTAATTAAAGGGAAAGACTATACTGAACCTCTTTGTGTGATTGATTTTAAGATCTCTTCATTGCTGATTATTGATTACTTTACCTTATTTGCTCTACTCTTAATCTACAACATAAACTCTTTTATTTAACTTCTTAGACACGAACATTAGTTCATCAACTGCTCTTACACTCTAAAAAAAGTTCTTTGTTCTTCCTGCTACTTGTGATCTTCATTAGTCTAGCCGACTGTAAGCCAAGGCTAGAAATTGCACAACACATGTCTTACATCTTGCGTTCTCTTTCCCTAACTGGTATGCCTCTGATTAAATTTTAGAATCCAAACCTATGTGTTTATTTACTGCCTTAGTTCATCAGTCCTGAGTTCATTCATGCTTCTGTTTACTGCTTATCTAGCAAGCCTAATACACCTTGTCCAATATGTGATTAGTATGTCTCAACTTACTTGCATGTCTACTATTTATCTAACATGCCTAAATACTTCTTGGTTCCATATGTGATTAGCATGTCTAAGTTATGCTTGCTTGTCTATTGTTTATTTATCATATATAAATCTTGTTTTATTCAGCATGCCTACACTATGTCTACTTGTTGATATTTGCCTAGCATGTCCATTTAAGTTCTTGCCCATTCTGTTTTGCTCATTGCTAAGTCATCTAGGCCTTTAGGCAAATCTAAGTTGTGTAGTTGGTTTTGTCCAGTGTTCATGTGTTTTCAATGTGGCTTTACTATGATCCTTGCTCTATGTTGCAATGACCTACCTTATAGTTAACTTGTTAGTTCTGTAGAACCCCTTGAGAATTCTATGCACCCTGTTGTTTATGTGCTCTATTATACACCAATGTGTACTCTATGTGTCCCCAACACACCTCTCCTTGTGTGAAACCTCCTTGCCAAGTGTTTCTGCATAATGGTTGTTCTATGATTTGCTTTTAACTTGAAAGTGTTTTTCATACTTTTCCCAAGCTATTTTACCTCCAAATTAGCACTGGTTTTCAAAAAATCTATTCACTTCTAAGAACCTTATTCATACTGTTTACCAAAATCATGTCAAGCACTCTCACTTGTTATTAGCTTATTAAGTCTTACCCCTCTGGTAAGTGTACTGCTTAGAGGTCCCTGAGATCTCTCTGAACTCTGGCATATCAGGGTTGGCTCTTCTGCACTGCACATAATCAGTCTTTATTGGAGAAAGTCTGGGTGTGAGCACTGCCCGAGATCCTTGAGGTCCTTAGGGAACTCTGACACACTTGGACACAAATGTGGCAATGAATCTTGGGCATTTGAGACTAGTGAAGGCCTGGTACACCAGGATTTGCTTTGGACCTACTTCAAGCTCCATATAGCTTAATTATATTCTATTTATGTAATTCTTATTCAATCATAGGCCTGTAATAATTAATTGTAAATAGATATTGGGGTGACTAGTGAAAAGGGAGGGCAGTTTTAAACTGCGGGTAAAGCTAGGTAGATAACATGCCTATAGTTTTTACTTTGGTTCAAATGTGCATTGTTAGATAACATGCCTATAGGGTTTTACTTTGGTTCAAATATCCTTTGGTAGATAACATACCTATAGGTTTTACTTTGGTTCAAATGTGCTTTGTTAGATAATACACCTATAGGGTTTTGCTTTGGTTCAAATAAGTTTTGTGTACTTTACTTTACATGATTAGACACCATGCCTATAGGGAATAAAGTAACTAAGGTTCAGTTTTCATTACGGCATATATTTAAATCTGTCTCTTTAGAAATCGTGCCTATAAATCTAAAATATGTTATAATTAGAACTCATGCCTATAGGATCTAAAATCAGTTTAATTATAGAAATCATGCCCATAGGATCTAAGAAATTAGTTTAATTAGAACTCACGCCTATAGGTTTTGAATCAGTTTTATCCTACTCGTTTCTTTAATGGTCTTCAACGCTGTGTCAATTAATGCCACTAGAAAGCATGCTTATAGGATAAAGAACTTCAAAAATGTGCTTCCCAGAATTGTGACTACATATACACACTTAGGCAAGCCTTAGGGCATTAAAATTAAAACCATTTCTGTTTATGTGTGAAATTGTCCAGGTTTAACAGGCTATAAAAATAAGTAGGCAAACTGGTTAGGGTTCTGCCACTTTCCTTATGCATATCCTGAGTTTATAACATTCCTCTAGATATCATGTTCTTAGGATTTCTGAACTTTCTTCCAAACCTGTGTTTTAGACGTGCTGTTTGTTTGCCTATATACATGTGGAGGTAAATGTGAGCCTTCTAACTATTTGTCCTTATTTGCTTGTCCTATATATTATTTGCTTGTCGCCTAGATTTTTACCTTTTACAAACCTTAGGCTGTCCAGAACTGTCCAAATTTTGAGGTCCCAAATTCCTCCAGGACCATAAAGAAGGGACGGGTAGCAGCACGCTTAGAGGTCGTTAATTAAACTGACTCATATAACCACTAAGAGGAGGGTAATGGGTAATAAAAGGACATGATGACCTGCACGCTAATGTCACGTGTAGCCCCTCATTGAGGAGTGATTACTAGGAATTGCATGGGTATGATCCTGTAGGCTAATCAACTTAGGACTTTCCTCTCCCAACTCCTCTATGTGTCTAAATTCTCTAAACTTTCTTTTCTTTACATATATATGTATAAGCTGTCCAAACCTCTTCACCTTCATTATATGACCTTCCTTGACCATATGTGCATTTACATGGGGAAAGCTACTTTATTTGCAAATACTTGCTTGCTTTTTAATCGACTAATTCATATAGTTTAAGTTCGGCCGGGACCCACTATTGTAGACCGCGAGGGGTGCCTAACACCTTCCCCTTAAAGTTATTTCGAGCCCTTACCCTAATCTTTAGTAATACAAACTAGTTACACGAGTTAATTACTCTAGGTGACCTAACACACCATAATCTATTAGGTGGCGACTCTTCAAAATACCCAATTCCCAAAAGGAAACGAGTTGTTCCCCCATGAATACCGAATCTCGGACTTCCCCGCGAAGGGGAAAAAAGGGGGAGCAACAGGGTGTATTATAGCTCACAACACTGCATTGCCCACTCAATACCTCTCAGTCAGAGAATAATTTTGCCCAATTTGTCTTCTCAAGACCAAATGAGTATCTACAAAAACTGTTGATAAGAGCTCAAGTTGGGTTGTTACTATCTCTAGGTTGAACCCTTTAATTGGGTTAATCAATCTCTCAATTGACCCAATTCCTTGTTAGCTAAGTTAACATAGACTAGGTTTCTCTTTCTCAAGAAGAGACTAAGTCGAATAGGCATGAATCAATGTTTACAACCATTAATTCCACAATTTAAGCATGAGCCTAGCTAAATAACAAACATCTATTCATAAACACCCATAAAATTAATCACCCACAAGCATAAAAGTAAAAATCTAGCTACTCATAGTGAGTGTAGAAGAAAACAAAGATGAAAGATAATAAAACACATATTAAAAGATTAAAATATAGAACTCCAATGTTAAAATACCAAAATAAGCTAAAGTTTCCTAAAGCAGCAAAGAGAAACGGCTACAACACTTTGAGTATTCAAAATTTGACCTTAAAAAGTGAAACTCTTCTATTTGTACAACGCTGGAATTTTTGGAGAAAAATTCCCTTTTGGAGATTCTGCAGCCGCACAATTTCATGTGTGGTCCGCACATTTATGAGTGTGGCCGCACATGGCTCTTCTGCGGACCGCACAAATGCACTTGCGACCGTGTAGCTGATCTTCTGCGACCGCACAATAATTGTGCGGTCCACACTTCCTTTGAACCTGATATGTCAGCTCTCTGAACTTTTGCTCTTGCTTAGCTTCTGCGGCCGCAGATTTCATGTGCGGACCGCACTTCTCACAGTCCTCGGATAAATTTGTCTTCACAATCTGCGACTGCAAATGATATTCTACGGTCCGCACTTTGAGCTTCTGTGCATGTTTTTGTCCTTGAGTTCAGATCACTCCTTCTTGAGTTGGATTTGATCTTAGTGGGTCAGTTTCCAATACTCCTGCAATTAAGCATATTTTATTAGTTTTCGGGAACACGATTAAACACTTTTGGACTAAAACGAAAGCTAAAAGGCGCTAATAAGTAGTTAAAATCCCCATTTATCAAGCTATATTTTTAAGATTTATGTATTTTTTTGTTATGTGTAATAATAATAATAATAGTTTATATTCTTCTATCTATTTATTCTATTAAACAAAAACAAACAAAAACTTATCCAAGTTGTGAATTGAAAAATAAAACTCCAAAGATGAAAAAATATCTCGAGATTTTGGTAAAGTATAACATATGAGCATATGCACTTATATTTTTTCGTTTATAGTAAGGAAAATATATAGAAAGAGGGGGTGTATATAGTGTGAGAAAATCTATACTTTAACTAATTTAAAAAATAAAATAAAAATAATAAATAAATAATACTAAAAAATATTAATGATAAGTTTAAACTTTAATTTGAACTATAGAATAAAAGAACACTAGAATAAAAGTGGATGAAAATTTTTACAACAAGAAAAGCAAAAACCCTTTCATTGTTATAATGAGAGTAGCGGAAGATATCAACAATTCTAAATTATAGGTAACTTAATAAAAGGGACAAGAAACCCAAAAAAGGAGAAAAAAAATATGTAAATACAAAATTTCAATAGATAAGGCTTATTTGATCTTTGAGACGAATTTTATTTTTGAAATAATTCATATGGTCATGCTATATAGATAAGATCGCGTAACTAAAAATATTATAATAGTTAAAACACAAAAAATATAAAAAATGGACATAATTCTTAGAAACAAATAAATATATAAGTAAATAATTTAAATTTTTATGTAATAATTTTAATAAAATATTAAAAGTCAACTTTCATACAAAATATAAAAAGGAAGGAGAATTTAATTTAATTGCTTATTTAAAGTGATACAAAAATAATAATTATTACTACAATTATTAGTAGATTTATGACATTAACAAACAAACCTTTCTGTTTAAGCTTTGAACTAATTCAGCACTACCCATTTAGAAAATAATATAACAATATTCATATTATAGATAAATGCTAAATAAAAAAAAGTTAAAATATTATAGAAAAAAACTAATGTATAAAGAGAAAAATAGAGATAACATGATTTTATACACGCTTTAAATTTATTTATAAAAATAAGTAAATAAATAATATTAAAGAATATTATTAATAAATTTGAACAACGAGATAATTTGAGAAATAGTCATGATAAAGTCAAGTTAACTTTTACGAGTAATACAAAACTATATCCATTTTATTATATTAATGTAGTACGTTACTAAATATTTCATGTCATAATTTTATAATACTAAGTAAAGGATAATACAATTAGAATAAGCAAGGAATAAAAAAATAAAAATCAATTTTAGAAAAATATAAAAATATAAGACTTATAGTAGAATTATGATGAGAAAATTCGTATATATACTAATAACTGAAATTCTAATTAAACAAAGGATCATAAATGAAAAATATTAAAGAAAAAAAGAATTTCAAGCGATAATGTAAAATGTATTATTATCTAATTTTTCATATAGGAAGTTTTAGTTATTAAATAGAAGAATATATCCATAATTCCATATTGAAAAATAAAAAATAAAATAAAATAATATTAGGATATTTATACATAAGGTAAGAATATTATATCTATAAAACATAATTATAAAAAATATTAGCATATTTTTTACAAAAATTAAAAGGCTTATCTTTTTATATTTTTTATGAATTCAAAATTATAATTTAACCAAAAAAAAATGTAATGATCCGACTGGTCGTTTTGCTTTCTCGAACTCCGTTCCCTGAAATTAAACTTCTCACACTTGCTTTAACTAATTTACGACCTGCGGGGACGGTTGGTTCGGGATTTGGAAGAGTTTGGGTTGAAATATGCTCATTTGACTCCTTAGGATTTTCTTAAAAGGGTAAGTTTGACTTTGATAAATATTTTTAGCAAACAAACCCGGATTCGGGTTTTGGCAGTCTCGGAGGGTCCGTAGGAAAATATGGGACCTGGGCATATGCCCGGAATCGAATTTCGAGGTCCCTAGCCCGAGTAATGAATTTTTATTAGAAATTGTTAAACTGAAATTTTAAGGATTTAAAAAAAACTAATTAATGATTGATTCCATGGGTATAGGGCTCGTATGTTGGTTCTGGAGTTCGGTACAGGTCCGATATATCATTTAAGTCTTGCTCGCAAAATTTGGTGTCAATCCGAATAATTTTAGGGCGTTTCGGCTCGTTAGAGGAAAATTTAGAACTTGAAGTTCATAAGTTTGATTCATTTGGTTTTAGGGGGTGATTCTTAGATTTAGCGTAGTTTCGAGTGTTCCGAAGGTTCGAGTAGGTCTATTTCGTGATTTCAGACTTGTCGGTATGTTCAGGCAGAGCCCGAGAGCCCCGAGCGTCAAACGGACGAGGCTCGAGTGAAGTTGGAAATGAGAAGTGTTGAAGCATCTGCTTCTGTCATAACTGCACCTGCGGTTGGTCGACCGCAGGTGTGAGACCGCAAAAGCGGTCATAGTCTCGCAGATGCGGCCCAGAGCTGGCTAGTCCAAACCGTAGAAGCGGCTCCCTAGCCGCAGAAGTGGCTACGCAGATGCGGCTTCCAGACCGCAGAAGCGGTCCCAACCATTTTAGCCAATTCCGTAGATGCGGTCTCCTCTCGCAGATGCGGAAACTGCTGAAGCAGTGAGCTTCATTTAAGTCGAGCTCCAGCCATTTTTGACCATTTGGAACTCGGGTATTGAGCGATTTTGGAGCTCTTGAGAAGGGATTTCCACATAGCATCGTGAGGTAAGTTCATCCCCTTTATTTCTAAGTTTAACACTCGGGTTTTGGGTAGATTAACACCTAAAGATTTGGAGAAATCAAGGGGTTAGAGCTAGACCTAGGGTTTTAATAAAACTTAGATTTTACCACGAAATTGGTTATGAAATGAATTAGAAATCATATATTATTGATCCTTAGGTTATAGAGAACAACTTCCTTCGAAATATTTCGAAATTCGGACACGTGGGCCCGGGGTCAGATTCTAGGAAACTTGTGTTAAAGGTTGGGAAAGTGCTTAAATAGCTAGAATTTGATCTTGTGAGTTTATATTGACTAGGTCCTACTTCATTTAACAAGTTTGTGATCATTCGACTCCGAATTGAGGGCTTGGGCTCGTTCTTAGTATTGGAAGTGCACTTTGGAGCTAGGTGAGTCTTCCTTTCTAACCTTGTAAGAGAGAATTGTCCCCATATGTGTAATAATTGAATTAATTGCCATTATATGCAGGGGCTACGTATGCACTTGGTGACGAGAGACCGTACGTAGCTACTATTATGTTAAGTCCGGGTAGTCTAGGACCCAAAAGCATGCTCTATGTGATATTCTTGTAACTTGATGATAAATTCAGATTCGTATAAATTATGTTGATTAAGGTAAATGAGACTAGTAAAAGGAACCTTATCTGCTTGGTCTTTTAAAAGAGAATTTGAATATTCCTGTGAATAACTACTCCTCAGTTATACATTATTGTCTGCTTGTTGACGAGTTTATTATATTTAACCGCGTCGCACATGTGATTCGCGAGCGAGGTAATAGATGCATTTATGGTTCGTGTCGTTCGACCCTCGGCAGTGCACAATTTACTTTTATGTTGAATCGGGTCGTACGTCCCTCGGTGTTACTTGCACATGCTTTACTTAGTGTTTTTCTGTGGACTGAGCTTCGTATATGCCTTGGAACGTAAATAGATACCCATGATATTATCTGGAAAAAGAACTGTTATTTCTTGCCATAAAATGTTAATTAATTATGCTATCCATGCTAAGTATAAATTCTTCGTCATATTATTTGACCCTAGCAAGTATCAAGTCGACCTCTCGTCTCTACTTCTTCGAGATTAGACAAGATACTTACTGGGTACATATTGTTTATGTACTCATACTACATTTCTGTACTTAATTGTACAGGATCTGAGGCAAGTGTCTCTGGTTATCAGTCTGGAGCACATCCCTGAGCGGATTTCGAGACTTCTACGGTGAGCTGCTTCCCTTCCCATGTCGTTCAGCAGCCTGAAGGAGTCTCTCTTATGTATTTTTGCTATCTATTCTGTTTCGGACAGTAGGATAGTGTTATTCTTGTATATTCTACTAGTTGCCCACAGCTTGTGACATCAGGTCTTGGCACACACAATAGTAGGCTATTATTTTGGATTGTATAATTATTAATGAATGTTGCATATTATCACCAGCTTTTAATTGTAGATTAAGAAAAATGTCGTAACTGTTTTGGTAAGTAAAATAAGAATTTACTAATACTTCTGTGTGGCTTGCCTGACAACGGTGTTGGGTGCCATCATGACCTATTATGAAAAATGGGTCGTGACAAAAAAGATATTACATAATCTTAATTACAAGTAAAATGCAAAATAAGAAAACTAATTAAATGTTGCAGTAGAAAAGAATGTATAAAGAGAGAGGGATAAAGATAACGTTAAAATATTTATAATTTATATTAATTAGTAAAAATAAGAGGTAAGTAAATAACATTCAAAAATTATATTGATAAATTTAGAAAATTAAAGAATTTTAAATAGTAAAAATAATAAAAATATTTCAGAGTAAAAAAATATATATCCATGTTATATTATAGAAAAATAGTGACAAAATATCAAGCCAATTGATAAGTTAATAAAAAGTAAGATTATTAAATATTTAGTGCTAAGTTTTTGTGAAACGACACAGCCAGTCATTTTGAGAGTAATAACCCTGATCCCCTATTTACTGCTTCCCTCATATTTTGTTTAATGATCCGACTGGTCGTTTTGAGTATTTGCACTTCGCTCGATAGTTTGGGGGCACGAGTAGCTCCGTATATGTGTTAGGACTTGTGTGCAAAATTTGGGTTCATTCCGAGTTGATCTGATATGTTTCGGCGTGAGTTTTTGGAAGTCAAAAGTTCAAAAGTTTATTAAGTTTGATTTGAGGTGTATTTCGTCGTTTTGATATTTTTATGTGTGTTTTGAGGCCTCGAGTAGGTCCGTATTATGAGATTGAAAATTTTGATATGTTTAGACGGGGTCCCGAGGGGCTCAGATAAGTTTCAGATAGGTTTGGATTGTGTTGCGCTCGTTTTTCTTATGTTTCGACGTCGTTTCTTCAAGCATAAATAGTACTACATTGAATAAATGAGCTCCGATTTTTGTTTTTATTGAAGCATTAGATCTGTATCGTAATTACAAAGCCATAGAACAAAGAATCGTCAAATTTGGACATCGTATGAGGCTTTTATGGTTATTTTACTAAGAATTGGGTTGCTAGATTTTTCAGAATAATTACGAAATTGCCACTGCTGTGTATTTAAAAATTTGCACTATTTCCAAATATTGAAACCAACATTTCTCCTTCTATATAAGGTCAAATGGAGTGATTCAAGAGCCTAACGTGACTACAATATCACAAGGAATCTATTGGAGGTATCAAAAGTGAGTTTTGAGATTTTTTGGCATAAGAAACGAGGCAGAACAGTGTTAAAATGAGGGTTTTATGCATTTAACATATTTTGAGTTGGGGAGTTCGGAATTGGCAATTTTTTGAGGCGCTTTTCAGCATATGAATTGGGGTTCGAGCCATTCGGAGATCGGAACGTGCGTGATGGGATTCTTGTTTGGCTTGCTCGGTGTCAGAGTTGGCTTGTTTAAGACTGCGTGCAGATCCCGGATGCCAATGTTGCTACGTTCGATGGTTGCTGGTTTTGAAAGCGTACCCACTTTCCTGTTGTAGCTGCCTCTTGTTCACAGTAGCCTTAGACTATAAAATACTGTTTATGTATTTTTCAAACAGACTGTGTAATTGTTCCATTATTGTTTTGTAAACTCCATTCGTTGTAGCTCATGATTTGTACTACCAGTCCTTGGAAAATGTATAAGTTTTAGATAATTATCTTGTTTAATTGATTTATTAAGTTAAATGAAATTGGATAATTATTAATTGGCTTACCTAGTGGGTTGGGTTAGGTGCCATCACGACTGGTGGATTTTGGATCGTGACACTTTTTTTGCTTATGTGACTTGCCGGGAGGTGTTGTTTTTGGTTTCAGAGTGTTTTGGGACACTTAGTCCCTAAAACGGAAGCTTAAGTCTTAGGATGTTGATCGTAGTTGAAACTGTGTGAATACGACTCCGAAATGGAGTTTCGTCGATTTCGTTAGCTTTGTTGGATGATTTTGGTCTTAGGAGCGTGTCCGGATTGTGAATTGGAGGTCTGTAGCTGATTTAGGCTTGAAATGGCGAAAGACAAATTTTTGGAGATTTTGACCGGAAGCGGACTTTTTGAATCAGGGTCGGATTCCGATTTCAAAAGTTGGAGTATGTCTGTAATGTTGAATATGACTTGTGTACAAAATTTAGGGTCAATCGGACGTGATTTGATAAGTTTCGGCATCGTTGTAGAAATTTGAAGTCTCAAGTTCATTAAGTGTGGATTGGAGGGTGATTCATACTTTTGTTGTTGGTTGACGTGTTTTGAGGGCTCGACTAAGTTCGTATGATGCTTTAGGACTGGTAGGTATGTTTGGTTGAGATCCCAGGGGCCTCGGTGGTTAACGGACTAATTTTGGACTTGAAAGATTTCAGAAATTTCTGGTGTTTCAGTTGTTGGTTTCCTCTTGTGCGATCGCGTAAATGTGGATGTGATCGCGAAGCCTTGAGTTGGAAGTCACCTTTTTGTTCTATGCGATGGCAAGTGTTCATCCGCGATCGCGAAGCTTGCTGGCCCAGTGAATCACGGACGTGTGGCTTGAGTAGTGTTCACAATGAAGAAAGGGGAGGGACTGGGCAGTGGTACTTGATTCTATGCAGTCGCGTAGTGGTGCACGTGATCGCATTGCTCTGGGAGAAGTCCCTTCTGCTTTCGCGACCAGGGACCCGCGTAAGCATTGCATGTTTTTAAGTTGTTGAAAATTTGGGCCCAATCGGTCGTTTTGAGACTAATAACCGCGACAGATTTTCTACAATCTTTTTCCTAAGTCCAAAGGTCCGTTAACCACCCGCAATCAACCTGAGACCCCCGGGACCTCAGCCAAACATACCTACCAGTCCCAAAACACGATACAAACTTAGTCGAGTCCTCAAATCACATCAAACAATGCTAAAATCATGAATCATCCTCCAATGCTATCTTAATGAACTTGAAACTTCAAATTTCTACATCTGATGCCGAAACTTATCAAACCACGCCCGATTGACCTAAGGTTTTGCACACGAGTCATATTCAACATTACGAACCTACTCCAACTTTCGAAATCAGAATCCAACCCTAATATCAAAAAGTCCGCTACCAGCCAAAATCTCCAAAAATTCAACTTTCGCCATTTCAAGCCTAAATTAGCTACAAACCTTCAAAACACAATCTGGACACTCCCCTAAGTCTAAAATCACCAACGGAGCTAAGAGGACCGACATAACTCTATGTCGTAGTCGTCTTCACACAGTTCCAACTACGGTCAAAATTCTAGGGCTTAAGCTTCCGTTTTAGGGACTAAGTGTCCCAAAACATTCAATAAACGAAAAATAAAACTTCCCGGCAAGTCACATAAGCAGAAAAATATACGGGGAAGCAATTAATAAGGGATCCGAGCTATTACTCTCAAAATGACTGGCTGGGTCGTTACATCCTCCCCTATTAGACAATTGTTAATCCTCGAACGAGTATAGAGACATACCTAAAGTGGTGAAAATATGAGGATAACGGTTGCGCATATCCTGCTCGGTCTCCCAAGTCGTCTCCTCGACTGGCTAACCCGTCAACTAAACCTTCACTGAAGCACTGTTCTTTGACCTCAGCTTTCGGACCTGCCTGTCCAAAATAGCCACTGGTTCCTCAACATAAGATAGATCTTTGTCCAACTGGATTGAGCTGAAATCCAACACATGAGACAGATCACCGTGATACTTCCAAAGCATAGAAACATAGAATATCGGATGATGATCCCTCTATATTAGGAGGTAAGTCAAGCTCATAAGTAACCTCCCCAACTCGTCATAACACTTCAAATGGACCAATGAACCTTAGGCTCAGCTTTCCCATCTTCCCGAACCTCATAACGCCCTTCATAGGCGAAACCTGGAGGAAGACCCGCTGTCCAACCATAAATGCAACATCGCGAACCTTTCGATCCGCATAACTCTTTTATCTGGACTAGGCTATACGAAGTCTATCCTGAATCACCTTAACCTTCTCCAAAGCATCCTGAACCAAGTCTGTGCCAAATAATCTAGACTCGTCCAGCTCGAACCAACCCATTGGAGACCGACACTGCCAACCATATAGAGCCTCATACGGTGCCATCAGAATGCTGGAGTGATAACTATTGTTGTAGGCAAACTCTGCAAGTGGAAAGGATTGATCCCAAGAACCTCCAAACTCCATCACACACACACGGAGCATATCCTCTAGAATCTGAATAGTGCGCTCGAACTATCCGTCTGTTTGATGGTAAAATAATATGCTCAACTCCACCCGAGTACATAACTCATGTTGTACGGCCCTCCAAAACCGTGATGTAAACTGCGAACCCTGGTCAGAGATGATAAATACAGGCACGCCATGAAGTCTGACAATCTCGCGGATATAAACTCGAGCTAGTTGCTTAGAAGAATAAGTAATCATCATAGGAATGAAATGAGCTGACTTGGTCAGCCTGCCCACAATCACCCAAACTGCATCAAACTTCCGCTGAGTCTGTGGAAGTCCAACAACAAAATCCATAGTGATCCACTCCCATTTTTCTCTCTAGAATCTCTAAGTTCTGAAGCAATCCACCCGGCCGCTGATGTTTATATTTCACCTGCTGACAAGTTAGACACCAAGCTACATATTCCACTATGTCTTTCTTCATTCTACGCTATCAATAATGCTTCCCCAAGTCCTGATACATCTTTGTGGCACCCAGATGAATGGAGTACCGCGAACTGTGAGCCTCCTGGAGGATCAACTCACGCAAACTATCTACATTGGGCACACATAGCCTGCCTTGCATCCTTAATGCACCAGCATCTCCAATAATGACCTCCTTAGCATCACCGTGCCAAACATTGTCCTTAAGGACAAGTAGATGGGGGTCATCATACTGACTCTCCCTGATACGATCATAAAGGGAAGACTGGGAGACCACATAAGCCAAAACTCGACTCGGATCAGAAATATCCAATCTAACAAACTGGTTGGCCAAGGTCTAAACATCTTATGCCAATGGCCTCTCTACTGCTAGTAAATATGCTAAGCTCTCCAAACTCTCCACCCTGCGACTCAATGCATCATCCACCACATTGGCCTTCCTGAGATGGTATAGAATAGTGATATCATAATCCTTAAGCAACTCTAACCACCTCCGCTGATGCAAGTTAAGATCCTTCTACCTGAATAGATGTTGCAAACTCCAATGATCAGTGTAGATCTCACAAGGGACACTGTACAAATAGTGCCTCCAAATCTTCAAGGCATGAACAATAACTACTAACTCAAGGTCGTGGACAGGATAGTTCTTTTCATGCACCTTCAGCTATCTGGACGCATAGGTATTCACCCTACGATCCTGCATCAACACCGTGCCGAGACCAACTTGCGACGCATCACAATAAATAGTATAAGACCCCAAACCTGTAGGCAATATCAATATTGGGTTGTAGTCAAAGTTGTCCTAAGCTTTTAAAAGCTCTCCTCACACTCCTTTGTCCACCTGAATGGAGCACCCTTCTAGGTAAGCCTAGTTATAGGTGCTACAATAGATGAGAATCCCTCAACAAATTGACGATAATACGCCACTAAACCAAGAAAACTCTGAATCTCCATAGCTGAGGACGGTCTGGGCCAACTCTACATTGTTTCCACCTTCTTTGGATCCACCTTGATCCCCTCACTTGACACTGTAACTAATCAAATAAGTCATCAATAAGAGGCAATGGATACCTGTTCTTCACTATAACTTTGTCCAACTAGCGATAAATAATGCACATCCGCATAGAACCATAATTTTTCTTCACAAACAAGACCGGAGCACTCCAAGGTGACACACTAGGCTAAATGAAACCCTTATAAAGCAATTCATGTAATTGTTCCTTCAACTCCTTCAAATTAGGATGAGCCATACGATATGGAGGAATATAGATGGACTAAGTGCCCGGCAACAAATCATTACCAAAGTCGATATCTCTATCAGGAAGGGATACCCAGAAGATCAGCTGGAAATACATCAGGGAAATCCCTCGTTACTGGGACTGAATCAACTATAGGGGTATCAATAATGACATCTCTCATATAAGCTAAATACGTGTCACACCCTTTCTCAAACATTCGTTGAGCTTTAAGAAAAGAAATAACTCTGCAGGGAGTGTAATCTAATGTACCCTTCCGCTCTAATCGCAGTATGCCTAGCATAGCCAGCATCACGGTCTTGGCGTAATAATCAAGAATAGAATAATGAGGCGACAACCAGTCCATGCCCAAGATAATATAAAATCTACCATACTAAGCAATAATAAATTGGCTATGGTCTCAAAACCACTAATAACAACCAAACACGACCGATACACACGGTCAACAACAATAGAATCTCCCACAGGTGTAAACACATAAACAAGAGAACTCAAAGAATCACAAGATATGCCCAAATAATAAGATGACACATAGGAATAAGTAGATCCTGGATTGAATAGAACTGACACATCTCTATGACAGACCGGAACAATACTTGTAATGACAGAGTCGGAAGCAACTATCTCTGTAAGAGCAGGAAGGGTATAGTATCTAGCCTAGACTCGCTCTCTAGGGCGACCTCTACCTCCCCGACCTCTACCTCGAGCTAGATGAGCAGGTATAGTGGTAGCTGGTGTTGTAATCATAGCCTGAGGGACCTATGAAGCACGTGGTTCCTGAGAAGTCTGTGAAGGTGCACCGCACCTAAGGCTGGGGCAATCTCTCACCATATGACGAGTGTCGCCATACTCAAAACAGGATCTAGGAGGGCGTGGCTGGCTCGGGACAGGTCTACCGGACTGACCGCTGAAAGCTCCTCGTGCAGGAGGGACACTAGATACTGGTGGTGCATAATAAGGCTCCTGGGGACTAGGAGGAGTCGGAATACCATTGGCGGCTGGAAGAGCTGAATGAACAGAGCGACTCACATAGCCCCTACCATGTCGAATTGCAGCTGGGGCACGAGCACTAGAATAATGGCTAGACTCTCGAGACCTTTTGGCATGTCTCTTCTCTCTCTCCTGACCAAGCATGCCCTCAACTCTCTTAGCAATACTCACAACCTGCTGGTATGAATATCCATCTCTAACTCCCGAGCTATGCTAGTCCTGATGCTAGGATGGAGCCCCTCGATAAACTGACGGACCCTCTCTCGAACTATAGAAACCAAGGCCGGTGTATGTCTAGCCAAATCACTAAAACAAACTGCATACTCTGACACAGTCATAGCACCCTAACGCAACTACTCAAACACAGAGCGCCATGCATCTCTGAGGCTCTTGGGAACATACTCCCTCAAAAATATATCCAAGAACTGAGTCCATGCAAGTGAAGCTGCCTCAACCAGACTGTCTAACTCTCAAAAAAGGATTGTTACCGATTGGTTCGAGGTAAATGGCTTGCCTAACCTTGTGTGAGGGAACTCCCCTTAGGATTTGGCACTGTTGTGATATGTGAGCGTCATGTACGTGAAGTGACGAGTGCGTACACGGACTATTTGTTGTAAAACTCCATTTTTCGCTAAGTAATAACATGTTTCACTTTAATTGAGTTACACTAGCATGTGCAGTTATCCTGCTTAGCCTAGAATAAAATGTTTACGTATCTTAAATGCTTATCTGAATTTTGTGCAACATGCTTAGTGGATTCCCTGCCTTTCCTTGACTTGTACTTAGTCTTAATAATAGGTTTTCATTTTGTAGCTGTTATTTTCATTATTTGAGTTGTGTATTAATTTTGGGACTACGGAATAGTATTTCGGGAGATACCCCTGCATATTTATTTTGGGACTACTAAATGGAATTCTGGGAGATCCCCTTGGATATTTACTTTGGAACTATTGGACGGTATCCCCGGGGATCCCCCTACATACTTACTTTGGGACTATGGCACGGTATTTCAGGAGATCTCCCTGAACATTTACGTTTGGGACTACGAGACAGTATCTTGGAAAATCCCTTGTTGTTATCTCTATGTACTTTAATGTTATCTTTCTATGATTTCTTTCCGGTTAATATATATACACACCCCAGTAGGGCCTTAACCTAACCTCGTCACTACTCGATCGAGATTAGGCCTTGCACTTACTAGGTACCGTTGTAGTGTACTCATGTTACTCTTCTGCACATATTTCTGTGTGTAGATCTAGGTACCTCCTACGAGCCTCGCTTTTTGTTGCACATTTGTTGCTCTTCCGGAGACTTCAAGGTACATCTACCCGCGTTCGCGGAGTCCCCTTCTATCTCTTTTTATGTTGTTCCTCTTTTACTTCTTCTATTATTGATGTATATAACAATTAGACAAAAAAATTAGAAGCTTGTGACTTATGGTGTTCCAGATTTTTGGAGATTTGTGTATATTTGAGAGAGGTTATTGTATATGTCGCGGCACTTATAGCAGTTGTTAAATTATCTGCTACAATTAGTTGTAAATTTTGTATTTTTCATTTCATTATTCCGCAATGTTAGGCTTACCTAGTAGTAGAGACTAGGTGTCGTCACGATATCTCACGGAGGGAGGATCTGGGCCGTGACACTATATTGTAGGATTTCTTACTGTAACTATATTTCCATTATTTTGAGCTGTATATTTACTTTGGGACTACGAAGTGGTATTTCGGGAGATCCTCCTGCATATTTACTTTGGGACCACGAAACGGTATCTTGGGAGATCCGTCTACATATTTAATTTGGGACTACAGAATGGTATTCCGGGAGATCCTCCTGCATATTTACTGTGGGACTACGGGATGGTATCTCGGGAGATCCCCTGTTATTGCTTATGTGTATTGTACTGTTATTCTTCTGTGATTTCCGTCTTGTTAAATTTCAGTCTTTTATTATATTGTGGTATTTCTGTTCTGCCTTATTTAATATATATATATATATATATATATATATATATATATATATATATACCAGTAGGGCCCTGACCTGACCTCGTCACTACTCGACCGGGGTTAGGCTTGGCACTTGGTATCGTTGTAGTGTACTCATGCTACTCTTCTGCACATGTTTTCGTATGCATATCCAGGTACCTCTTACCAGCCTCACTTTTAGTTGCATACTTGTTGCTGTTCCAAAGACTTCAAGGTGCATCTGCCCGCATCCGCGGACCTCGGAGTCCCCTTATATTCCTTTTTATGTTGTTCCTCTTTCACTTCTTCTATTCTTGATGTATAGAACAGTTAGACAAAAATCTTAGAAGCTTGTGACTTACGGTGTTCCGGGTCTTTGGAGATTGGTGTATATTTGAGAGTGGTTATTGTATATGTCGTGCGACACTTATAGCAGTTGTTAAATTATCTGTTACAATTAGTTGTAAATTTTATGTTTTTCATTTTATTATTCCGCAATGTTAGGCTTACCTAGTCGTAGAGACGAGGTGCTGTCACGATATCTCACGGAGGGAGGATTTTGGTCGTGACACCATATTGTAGGATTTCGTGCTATAAATATATTTCCATTGTTTTGAACTGTGTATTTACTTTGGGACTACGGAACGGTATTTCGGGAGATCCTCCTGCATATTTACTTTGGGACTATGAAACGCTATCTTGGGAGATCTCCCTGCATATTTATTTTGGGACTACGGGACGGTATTCCGGGCGATTCCCCTGCACATTTATTTTTGTAACTACGAGACGGTATCTCGAGAGATCCCCCGTTGTTTCTTCTGTGTATTGTACTGTTATTCTTCTGTGATTTCCTTCTTATTAGATTTCAGTATTTTATTATATTGCGATATTTCTGTTCTGCATTATACACACACACACACACACACACACACACACACACACACATACACACACACACACACCCCAGTAGGGTCCTAACTTGACCTCGTCACTACTCGACCAGGGTTAGGCTTGACACTTATTGGGTATCGTTGTGGTGTAATCATGCTACTCTTCTACACATGTTTTCGTGTGCAAATCCAGATACTTCCTACCAGCCTCGCTTTTAGTTGCGTACTTGCTGCTGTTCTGGAGACTTCAAGGTGCATCTACCCGCATCCGCGGACCTCGGAGTCCCCCTCTATCTCTTTTGTGTTGTTCGTCCTTACTTCTTCTAGATACTATTGTATAGAACATTTAGACAAATCTTAGAAGCTTGTGACTTATGATGTTCCGGACCTTGGAGAAAATTCTGTGTGTATTTGAGAGATGGTTTTTTTACATGTCGAGCGGCATTTTTACCTGTTATTGAAATATTTGTTGTTATTAGTTGTTGTGGTTTTGCTTTCATTTTGGTTATTTCCGCAATGTTAGGCTTACCTAGTCGTAGAGATTAGGTGCCGTCACGACATCTCACGGAGGGAGTATTGGATCGTGATATATTGCTAGTTTAATAAAAAACAAAATAAGAAATAAATAACTTATTTAATTACCATATGATGTGTATCATTTAATTATATAAATTTTGTGATATTTTTGCACATTGTATTAAAAAATAAAATAACAACTAAAATTTATTAAAATAATATGATATATCAGATCATAGTTTCATAAGATCATAACACTAGTAGATGAAGAAAACCAAGTTCTGGCACAATGAATTATGATTGCAACTACTGGCCGAAAGAAAAGGGAGAGACAAATTTAAAAAAAATAAATCTATTTGGGGGTTGAAATTTTGCGGGTTAAGACAGAAGCATTGTCTGCCATTATTTATTGGCCTTCTGGTCCTGTCTTTCGCTTGGACTTTCGTAGTTTTGATTAATTTTGAAGAGATTGACATGAAAACATTAAATTTGTTTATGGATGATCTCAATCGGCCTTTGACACTTACAATATGCGGCATCAAAGTAGCAATTACTTGTATCTGGCTACATTAATTAACGACAAATATATAAAATAATATATTGCTTTGGAGTTTGGATGTTATGGTCGAGAAGACCAGCTATGATCAAGGAAGAAAGAGTATGAACTGTCAATCGTATACGAGCTAAGACTAGAAATGCAAATACCTTTCTAATTGCGATCGCTTTTTTTTTTTTTTAACCAGTATATTAATCATTTCTCTATTCAATAATTACTAGTGCCCAATGATCCTATCTATTTTTGAAGAGCAGGACATGCGAATAATTGAGGACGAAGGTAGAAGATGGAAGTGTTTGAGCAAAAATATAGATCTTTTGATTAAACTAGTTAAATGTATGTAATGAGGGGCTAAACTTAGTTATTAATAATAACTTCAGATTTGTTATCGGTCAATGAGAACAACTGTCACACCTCTTTTTTACCCAAAAGGGAGTATAAGGGAGTTTTTCCAATTAAAGTGACAATAATCGAAATGAGATTATTTTATTTAGATTTAAAGTCGCCACTTGAGATAATTTATGGTGTCCCAAGTCACCGATTTATTTTAAATCACAAATCGAGGAAATTGATGCTATTTATGGTCTGCGAACACAGAAGATCGGGTAAAGAATTATGTTAACCTGGGAGAAGGTGTTAGGTATTCCCGGGTTCCGTGGTTTTAGCACGGTCACTTTAATCATATCTAGCTTAACCAAATTGTTAATTACGTGTTTTAGGACCTATGTGTATTTTCTCTTTTAATTAAGAAAAGACGAGTCATGCGTACGTTTACTCATTTGTATGGTGCATCAAGAATCATGTTACGCGTACGTATCCATAATTAACAACGCTTTATTAATATTAAGAAAGTTGGTCAAGGTTGTGCGAACGCATACCTCGACTTATTTTGAAAATTGTAATTATGTCACGCGAACGTGTACACAATCACTTACTTTACATAGGCCATAATACTTATTCAAATTATCTGTATATACAAATACAGTACCCCACATAGAAAACAAGTAGAAGCAAAGAAAATAGGGAACAGAAAAAAAAAAACGAACAAGAAAGACACAAATCAAGAACCAACTCTTACTTTCACAAAGTAATTACCGTAACTTTGCCACATCAACTCATTTTATTCAAATTAACCTTTGTTGGACTTTAAGCCATTGGGCTTTAAAAGAGAAGAAGTGTGAATTGGAAATGGAGGGAAATAAAATGGAGGGAAAATGAAAATTTGAAGAAGTGAACTTTTGTCTTGCACTTTGTCCCTCATTGGTGAGGGACAATCACATTTATGTGCTTATATATAGATTCACTTCTTAAAGCTCTTAAAAGGAGTTGAAGAGAATGAACCCTCGCGCCGTCGTCGCTCGCTCGCTCGGCTTTGGATTTGGATTTGTCAAATGATCGATAAGATTATTTTTGGACAAAATTTATTTAATTATTTAATAATTAATTAAATGCCAAATCACTGCTGAACGTTCAGAGGGCCTCACTGGCCGCGGTTCTGCCGCGACCGCGGTACAATCGCGGCAGTCAGATTCAGAGAAGCTCTCTGGCCACGAGGTAGAACCGCGGCATGCCGCGTATTTTCTGAAAAGGCACCTTTCCAGACACCTCTTCTGATATTTGCCTATAAATTTTTGAATATACTGCATCCTAATTCGCAGTCTCTCTCTCTCAAATTCGTAAGTGTGATATTGCTCCGTTCTTTGAGTTCGTTGGTATCCTGCAGTTTGTATTGCCACTGTTGCAGGAAGGTTTATTCCGTTTTATCCTGGGAGGATTTAATCCATTACCTTGGCAACGTGTGAGAGGGTTAAAATTCCTTAAGGACACACAAGAAAATTGTGGACTCGGAATATTTCTGATTCTTTACTATTTTATATATTTCTTTATTCTTCTAACAGTTTCCTGAATTTTGTTTTAACTCAGTCACATTCACAAGCTTAAGGAATTTTAATTTTACTAATGTTTCTGTGTTGATTATTAAATTATTTTCTTTATACTTTGTTGGAGACTAAAGCCTTGTTCCTTTCTACTCCTATAATTGTTTATGTCCGGTTTAAAGTACATAAAAACTTTGCCGGAATAATAAACGTACGGGTTTGAAGTATATAAAAACTTCACCATTGTTGCGTGTTGTATGGTTACTTTGGTATTCAGTTTGAAGATATCAAAAACTTCACTGATTAACAAGTTCTGTATTGTTTTCAACTTTACAGAAATATGACGAATGAAAACCAAACTAATGGAAGTGTTGCGGGAACGGTTGCTGCTGTTACAAGCCGTTCTACTCCTGCTCATGCTATGGCACCGGCAGAAAAACCCGGAAAGTTTTCCGGGATTGACTTCAAACGTTGGCAAATGAAGATGCTCTTCTATCTTACTACGTTGAGTTTGCAACGTTTCATCAAGGAGGATCCTCCGGTCATGGCTGAAAATACTCCGGATGATGAACGACTTGTTGTAACTGAAGCATGGAAACATTCTGATTTCTTGTGCAAAAACTACATATTGAGTTGTTTGGAAGATGGCTTGTACAATGTCTATAGTGTCATGGAAACTTCAAAAGCATTATGGAATGCACTAGAGAAGAAGTACAAGACTGAGGATGCCGGACTTAAGAAATTCGTGGCTGCAAGGTTTTTGGATTTCAAGATGATTGACACTAGGTCCGTCATAACTCAAGTCCAAGAATTACAAGTCATTGTGCATGACCTCCTTGCTGAAGGTATGACCCGAATCAATAATTTTATTAATAAGATTTATCTTATTATTAATTATGAATTTGTTATTGAAGGTATGGTCATAAATGAGGCCTTTCAAGTCGCTGCTTTCATTGAAAAGTTACCTCCGTTGTGGAAGGATTTTAAGAACTATCTTAAACACAAGCGGAAGGAGATGACACTAGAAGACTTGATTGTTCGTCTGAGGATAGAAGAAGACAACAAAAATGCTGAAAAGAAGTCACGTGGAAACTCGACAATAATGGGGGCAAACGTTGTTGAGGAGGCGCCACAAAATAAGAAGAGGAAGAAGGCTTCCGGACCAAAGAATTACCCAAGCAGGAAAAAGTTCAAGGGTAATTGCCACAACTGTGGAAGATCTGGGCATAAAGCCGTGGATTGTCGTGCGCCAAAGAATGATAAGAAGAAAAAGAATCAAGCTAACATGGTTGAAGATGAAATAGAGGACTTATGTGCCATATTGTCTGAATGCAATTTGGTAGGAAATCCAAAAGAATGGTGGAAAGATTCTGGAGCCACCCGCCATGTTTGTGCTAACAAGGAGTTATTTTCTTCTTATGCCCCCGCAGGACCCGACGAGACAATCTTCATGGGAAATTCATCTATGGCCAAAATTGAGGGAGTTGGCAAGATTGCGTTGAAGATGACGTCGGGAAAAATAGTGACTCTAAATCAAGTCCTCCATGTTCCAGAAATTCGCAAGAATCTTGTGTCTACCTCACTTCTTGTCAAGAATGGATTCAAATGTATTTTTGTTTCTAATAGTGTTGTACTTAGTAAGAACGATGTATATGTAGGAAAAGGTTACCTAAATGAGGGCCTTTTTAAGCTAAATGTAATAGCAGTTCCTATCAATAAAGTGAATGTTTCTTCTTACTTACTTGAGTCAAACACTTTATGGCATTCGCGTTTAGGTCACGTAAACTTCAAAACATTGCGGAAGATGATAAATCTAGAAGTATTGCCAAAATTTGATTGCATTAATTCCAAATGTCAAATATGTGTGGAATCAAAGTATGCTAAGCATCCTTATAAGTCCGTTGAAAGGAATTCAAGTCCTTTAGACTTAATTCACACAGATATTTGCGACATGAAGTCAACACCATCTCGCGGTGGGAAAAAGTATTTTATTACTTTTATTGACGATAGCACGAGATACTGCTATGTTTATTTACTTAATAGTAAAGATGAGGCAATTAATGCTTTCAAGCAATACAAGAGTGAAGTTGAAACGCAACTAAACAAAAAGATCAAAATGATAAGAAGTGATAGGGGTGGCGAATATGAATCTCCTTTTGAAGAAATTTGTTTGGAAAATGGCATTATTCACCAAACAACTGCCCCTTACTCTCCACAATCTAATGGAATTGCGGAGAGGAAGAATCGAACATTGAAGGAGATGATGAATGCATTGCTAATAAGTTCTGGCTTACCACCGAACTTGTGGGGGGAAGCTATACTTACAGCTAACCGGATAATCAATCGTGTACCTCATAGTAAAACACAGTCCATTCCTTATGAAAAGTGGAAAGGAAGGAAGCCTAGCTTGAAATACTTCAAAGTGTGGGGGTGTTTAGCTAAGGTACAAGTTCCTAAACCTAAAAGAGTTAAGATAGGTCCAAAAACGGTTGATTGTGTGTTTATTGGATATGTAACCAATAGCAAGGCATATCGTTTTCTGGTTCATAAATCAGAAAATTCCTGAGATTCACATTAATACGATAATAGAATCAGATAATGCTGAATTCTTTGAAACTATTTATCCGTATAAAAAGGAAAGTGAAGTGACCTGCCAAAAGTCAAAACGACCTCGGGAGGAAATAACAGATGGTATGCCTAATGAAGAAAATCCAAGAATAAGTAAACGTCAAAGGATATCTACTTTATTTGGTTCAGATTTTCTGACTTTTCTGTTAGAAAATGAGCCTCGTACCTTCAAGGAAGCAATGTCTTCCTCAGAAGCACAATATTGGAAAGAAGTTGTCAATAGTGAAATAGAATCTATATTGAGCAACCATACCTGGGAATTGGTTGATCTTCCTCCGGGTAACAAAACGTTGGGTTCTAAATGGATTTTCAAGAAGAAAATGAAAGACGATGGTACTATTGACAAATACAAGGCAAGACTTGTTGTCAAAGGATTTAGACAACGAGAAGGTCTTGACTATTTTGACACATACTCGCCGGTAACAAGAATTACATCTATTCGGATGCTAATAGCGTTAGCCGCCTTGTATGGTCTTCAAATCCATCAAATGGATGTAAAAACAGCCTTCTTAAATGGTGATCTTGAGGAAGAAATTTACATGAACCAACCTGAAGGGTTTGTGGTTCCGGGAAAAGAAAAGAAGGTGTGTAGACTTGTTAAGTCTCTTTATGGATTAAAACAAGCACCCAAACAATGGCATGCGAAATTTGACCAAACAATGTTGTCAAATGGTTTTAAGATTAATGAATGTGATAAGTGTGTTTACATTAAGAACGTTCAAAATCATGTAGTCATTGTTTGCTTATATGTTGATGATATGCTAATAATGAGCAAAGACATTGCCGACATTCAAGCTACTAAGCGTATGCTTGCTAGTAAGTTTGATATGAAAGACTTAGGAGTTGCCGATGTAATTCTAGGAATTAAAATCCAGAGGACTCCTCAAGGTCTAGCTTTGTCTCAATCACATTACGTGAAAATGGTACTTGAAAAATTCAAACACTTGGAATTTAGAAGTGCAAGGACTCCAATTGACTTAAACCATCATCTTATGAAGAATAAAGGCGAAAGTACGTCTCAATTGGAGTATGCTCGTGTGTTGGGAAGTCTAATGTACATCATGAACTGTACACGACCCGATATAGCTTGTGCAATAAGTAAACTTAGTCGATTCACAAGTAATCCCAACAAGCATCACTGGGTGGCTATGAAACGAGTTCTGGGATATTTGGAGTATACCCAAGACTACGCTTTGCACTACAATAAATATCCTGCGGTTATTGATATAGTGATGCTAATTGGATAACCGGCTCATCAGAAACAAAGTCCACAAGTGGATACGTGTTTACTGTTGGTGGAGGAGCAGTATCTTGGAAGTCTTCCAAACAGACATGTATCGCTCGCTCTACAATGGAATCAGAGTTTATAGCATTGGATAAAGCCGGTGAAGAAGCTGAATGGCTTCGGAATTTTTTAGAAGACATTCTGTTCTGGCCAAAACCTTTGGCTCCTATTTGCATACATTGCGATAGTGAGGCTGCAATAGGACGGGCAGGGAGCGTTATGTATAACGGAAAGTCTCGTCATATACGACGAAGACATAATACCGTTAGACAACTACTTTCTAGTGGAATTATCACTATTGATTATGTAAGATCAAAGGATAATGTTGCGGATCCACTTACAAAAGGCTTAACTAGAGAGGGAGTTGAGAAATCATCTAAGGGAATGGGACTATGGCCGAGGACAAGTCAACATGGCGGTAACTCTACCTAAAATTTTGGATGTTCCGAGATCTAGGTTCAAGGAGCTCAAACAAAGTTGTGATTGACCGGTTCAACATTGTCAAAACAAAATCTTTGGTCCATTCTCGTGATGAAGACAATGTTCAGTAACAAGGATAGAACTTTACACGTTCTTTAATGATTACCTAAGTTTGATGAGGTATTTATCAAATAATGTCAATCTAAAGGATTACACGTTTAGGAATCACCTATGTAAGTGTGAAGAAGAAGCCGCTTCAATGAGAATTATGTAAGGCCAATTCTCTACGCACTTATGAAACCAGGCGGTGTTCATGGCTAAAACGAACACAACAATGAGAACCAAAAGACGGTTAAGGGTTGGTTGTGTGACATATGGCTGTCTAGGTATACACTAAAAGTTCGACGGTTCAAAGATATCAAATCTACCGATTGACCGAGTATATCCGACATATGTTCACTACGGAAAGTTCAAAGGGAAACCTACTTATCCAGATGCAATTAATCCTTACTTGCAAAATCACATAGCTTTCATCTATGATCTTTCTTGATACAGCCATTCCCATTCATGTGGGGGATTGTTGGACTTTAAGCCATTGGGCTTTAAAAGAGAAGAAGTGTGAATTGGAAATGGAGGGAAATAAAATGGAGGGAAAATGAAAATTTGAAGAAGTGAACTTTTGTCTTGCACTTTGTCCCTCATTGGTGAGGGACAATCACATTTATGTGCTTATATATAGATTCACTTCTTAAAGCTCTTAAAAGGAGTTGAAGAGAATGAACCCTCGCGCCGTCGTCGTCGCTCGCTCGGCTCGGCTTCGGCTTTGGATTTGGATTTGTCAATCGATCGATAAGATTATTTTTGGACAAAATTTATTTAATTATTTAATAATTAATTAAATGCCAAATCACTGTTGAACGTTCAGAGGGCCTCACTGGCCGCGGTTCTGCCGCGACCGTGGTAGAATCGCGGCAGTCAGATTCAGAGAAGCTCTCTGGCCGCGGTTCGGCCGCGATCGCGGTAGAACCGCGGCATGTCGCGTATTTTCTGAAAAGGCACCTTTCCAGACACCTCTTCTGATATTTGCCTATAAATTTCTGAATATACTGCATCCTAATTCGCAATCTCTCTCTCTCAAATTCGTAAGTGTGATTTTGCTCCGTTCTTTGAGTTCGTTGGTATCCTGCAGTTTGTATTGCCACTGTTGTAGGAAGGTTTATTCCATTTTATCCTGGGAGGATTTAATCCATTACCTTGGCAACGTGTGAGGGGGTTAAAATTCCTTAAGGACGCACAAGAAAATTGTGGACTCGGAATATTTCTAATTCTTTACTATTTTATATATTTCTTTATTCTTCTAACAGTTTCCTGAATTTTGTTTTAACTCAGTCACATTCTCATACATAACCAATTATATCAAAAAAGATTATAACCTCTAATTCCAAAACTCAGATTCTTGGCGTGTCAATTTACCAGAACAAAGACAATCAACACATAATCAATTCTACAATGAATTTGTCAAAACAATTGTATGGTTTCTGAAAAATTGTCACGACCCCAGTTCGACCTCCGTGAACTGTCGTAATGGCACCTAGTCTCTACAACTAGGTAAGCCTAATAAATGCAGAACATAAACGAAACTTGCGGAAGAAATAATCAAAGCCAAAATAACCGAATAAAAAAATAGTTAAAATGTCGCTCGGCATATACAACACAACATTCTCAGAATCAAGTACACTATCCCAAAACCCGAAAACTCACGGAACTACAAGTCTTTGGATATCTACAATGTCTAACTCTAGAATATCTAACAGGGGAAAGAAATATAGAAGGGCAAATGTTTAAAAGCTAGAATAGAAAGTGACTTCTCGGTCTGGGGACGCGGCAGATGTACCTCGAAGTCTCTAGAGCAGTCGCCTCGCCTCACGGGTGATAGGAATGAGTCGCAGTACCTGGATATACACATGAAAAACATGCGCAGAAGGGGCATGAGTATACCACAGCGGTACTTAGTAAGTGTCAAGCCTAACCTCGGTCAGGTAGTGACAAGGAAGGTCAGGGCCCTACTGAGGTGAAATAAAATATAAAGATCAACAGTATAGAACAAAACAGTATAAATAAGTGCAGCAGTAAATAACAAAGGCTGTATAGGATAGCAACAACTATACAGAAGCAAGGTAAACACGGAAAGGAAATACAGCTCAGCACCAATAATAACAATCGGGGATCTCCCAAGATACCATCCTGTAGTCCCATATGTACATATCCAATGGATCTCCCGGGATGTCGTCCCGTAGTCCAACTCATAGTGCGCGGGGATCTACCGGAATCCCGTTCCGTAGTCCCAAATGTAAACACCCAGTACTGGGGGAATCTACCGGGTGCATTCTTGTAGTTCCATATAACTGTGCAAGGGGATCTACCGAAATCCCACATCCGTAGTCCCAAAATAAAAAGACAAGAAGGAGATATTGGAATCCCACATCCGTAGTCCCAAAATAAATACACAGTAGCAATAGGAAAATATACAGAAATGACAAAATTTCATATTAAGGCAATAAGTGATTGTAGCCTAGCATGTTGCACAAAATTCGGGTAAGACAGGTTGAGCAAATAAGCAATTAAGTTACTGAGACATGCTTTCCGAAGCTAACAACAGGCTTAATAGTGCAAGTAATAGAAACATGATAGGAAACATACTAGTAATTACTTAAAGAAAACCGGATTTCCAACAATTAGCACAAGTACGCACTCGTCACCTCACGTACAAGGCATTTCAATTACCAAATATATCAATCCTAAGGGGAAGGTCCCCCACACAAGGTTAGACAAGCCACTTACCTCGAACCGGCTCAATAATCAATCTGAAACCACGTTCTTGCCACGAGTACTCGACTCCAAATGGCCCAAATCTATTCAATTCAATTTCATAATGTAAATAACACTTCAAGTAACCGATTCTAAAAAGAAATTCTAAGCAAATACCCGAAATTAGGTAAAATGACCAAAACGCCCTTCGGGCCCACATCTCGGAATCGGGTAAAATTTATATTTTTAGAATCCTTACGCTCTCACGAGTTCATGCATACCAAAATTATCCAAATCTAAGGTCAAATTCTCAATCAAAAGTCGAATTCTAGGTTTAAGAACTTTCTTTCAACTTTTCCCCAATTTTCATCTCCAATCCGGAATTAAATGATGAAACTAACTATAGATTAATGGAATATAACTAGAAAGGGTTAAAGAATCGTTACCCAATGATCTCCTCTTCAGTTTCCTCTCAAAATCACCCTCTCCCGAGCTCCAAATCAAATTTTCAACTTTTGAAACTAAACCCTCGAAATTTCATATTTCTGCCCAGCTGTTTCCGGATGCGGTCCCGCTTTTGCGGACCAAAGGTCGCATCTGCGACTTCTCACTTATGGGCCAGCTTTCGCATCTGCGACTCCCAATCCGCAGATGCAATACCGCTCCTTCGGAATTACCACCGCCTCTGCGGTTCCTGAAGAAATTCCCAAATTCTGCTTCTGCGGCCACTGGGCTGCTCCTGCGGCACCGCACCTGCGGAACCCAAACCGCAAGTGCGGTTATGAGAGAACCAGCAGCTTCAGCTACAACTCTAACTCCAAAAATCCTTCCGTCAACCACCCAAATTCATTCCGAGGCCCCCGGGACCTTAACCAAAGGCACCAATAAGTCACAAATCACTACTCAAACTTGTACCAATCCTTAAAACAATTAAAACAACATCGAAACCTCGAATTAACAATGGATTTAAGCCTAAGAACTCCAAATTTTTCAAAAATACACTTTCGATCAAAAAGTCTATCAAATCTCGCCCGAATGACCTGAAATTTGGCACACACGTCACATTCAACACTACGAAGCTACTCAAACTTCCGGAATTCCATTCCGAACCTCGGATCAAAATCTCACTATCGGACCGGAAACTTCAAAAATTCAACTTTCGGCATTTTAAGCCTAAATTAGCAAAAGACCTCCAAAACACAATCTGAACACGCCCCTAAGCCCAAAATCACCCAACGAAACTAACGGAACCATCAGATTTCCATTCCGAGGTCGTCTTCACACTATTCCGACTACGATCAACTTTCCAACACCTAAACTCTCATTTAGGGACTAAGTGTCCCAAAACTCTCCGAAACTCAAAATCGAACATTCGGCAAATCAAAATAGCAGAAATAGACTCGGGGAAAGCAGGTAATAGGGGATCGGGGCATTAATTCTTAAGACGACCGGCTTGGTCGTCATATCCTCCTACACTTAAACGTTCGTTTGTCCTTGAACGAGCATGGAGACATACCTGAAGTAGTGAAAAGATAAGGGTAACGGCTGCGCATATCCTGCTCGGTCTCCCAGGTCGCCTCCTCGACTGGCTGGCCCCGCCACTGAACCTTTATTGATGCAATGTTCTTTTGACCTCAGCTTTCTAACCTGTCTGTCCAATATTGCCACTAGCTCCTCAACATAGAATAGATCCTTGTCAACTGGACTGAACTGTCACCGTGATACCTCCGGAGCATTGAAACATGAAATACCGAATGAACTCCTACCAGGCTGGGAGGTAAGGCAAGCTCATAAGCAACCTCCCCGACACGCCTCAATATCTCAAAAGGGCCAATAAACCTCGCACTCAACTTTCCCTTCTTCCCAAATCTCATAATGCCCTTCATAGGCGAAACCCGAAGCAGAACCCGCTCTCTAACCATATAGGAAACATCACGAACCTTCCGGTCCGCGTAACTCTTCTGTCTGGAATGGGATGTATGGAGTCTATCCTGAATCACCTTAACCTTCTCTAAAGCATCCTGAACTAAGTCTGTGCCCAATAGTCTAGCTTCACCCGGCTCAAACCAACCCACCGGGGATCTACACCGCCTACCATATAAAGCCTCATATGGTTCCATCTGAATACTGAACTGATAGCTATTGTTGTAAGCAAACTCCGCCAATAGAAAAAACTAATCCGAAGACCCTTTAAACTCAATCACACACGCACGGAGCTTATCCTCAAAAATCTGAATAGTGCGCTCAGATTGTCCATCTGTCTGCGGGTGAAATGTTGTACTCAACTCCACCCGAGTACCCAACTCATGTTGAACGGCTCTCCAAAACCATGATGTGAATTGAAAACCTCTATCTGAAATGATGGAAACTGGAATACCATGCAGACGAACAATCTCCCGGATATAAATATCCGCCAATTGCTCCGATGAATAAGTAGTACACGCAGGAATAAATGAACGGACTTGGTCAGCTGATCCACAATCACCCAAATAGCATCGAACTTTCTCAAAGTCCGTGGGAGCCCAACTACAAAGTTCGTGGTGATCTGCTCCCACTTCCACTCCGGAATCCCTATCTGCTGAAGCAACCCACCCGGTCTCTGGTGCTCATACTTCACCTGCTGACAGTTGAGGCACTGAGCTACAAATCCAACTATATCCTTCTTCATCCGCCTCCGCCAGTAGTGCTGCCCCAAATCCTGATACATCTTCACGGCACCCGGATGAATGGAATACCGCGAGCTATGGGCCTCCTCTAGAATCAACTCTCGAAGTCCATCAACATTGGCTACACAAACCCGACCCTGCATCCTCAATACCCCATCGTCACCAATAGTCACATCTCTAGCATCACCGTGTTGGACCTTGTCCTTGAGGACAAGCAAATTAGGGTCATCATACTGTCGCTCCCTGATACGATTGAATAAGGAAGACCGAGAAACCACGCAAGCTAGAACCCGACTGGGCTTCGAAAGATCCAATCTCACAAACTGGCTAGCTAAGGCCTGAACAACTATCGCCATAGGCCTCTCCGATGCTGGTAAATAAGTCAAACTCCCCAAACTCTCTACCCGTTGACTCAAAGCATCGGCCACCACATTGGCCTTGCCCGGGTGATACAGAATAGTGATGTCATAGTCCTTTTAGCAACTCTAACCACCTCCTCTGGCGCAAATTTAGATCATTTTTCTTGAATAAGTGCTGCAAGCTCCGATGGTTAGTATAAATCTCACAAGGCACATCGTATAAGTAATGGCGCCAGATTTTCAAGGCATGAACAATGGCAGCTAACTCAAGGTCATGAACATGGTAATTCTTCTCATGTATCTTCTACTGTCTAGACGCGTAGGCAATCACCCTATCGTCCTGCATTAACACTGCTCCAAGGCCAACCCACGAGGCATCACAATAGACCATATAAGACCTCGAGCCTGTAGGCAATATCAAAACTGGGGTTGTCGTCAAAGCTGTCTTGAGCTTTTGGAAGCTTGCCTCACACTCCTCTGTCCACTGGAATGGAGCACCCTTCATGGTCAACCTGGTCATAGGGGCCGCAATCGATGAAAACCCCTCCACAAAATGACAGTAGTAACCCGCAAGCCAAGGAAACTGCGGATCTCTGTAGCTAAGGATGGTCTGGGCCAACTCTGCACAACCTCTATCTTCTTCGGATCCACCTGAATACCCTTACTCGATACCACGTGGCCTAGGAATGCCATTGAATCCAACCAAAACTCACATTTCGAGAACTTAGCATATAACATTTTCTCTCTCAGAGTTTGAAACACAGTCCTCAGGTGCTGCTCATGATCTTCCTGACTTCAAGAATATACTAGAATATCATCAATAAAGACAATGATGAATGAGTCAAGATACGGCCGGAACACAGTGTATTAAATGCATAAAGGCTATTGGGGAATTGGTCAGCCCAAATGACATAACAAGGAACTCGTAATGACCATACCAAGTCCTGAAAGCAATCTTCGGTATATCTCGCTCCCGAATCTTCAACTGATGGTAACCTGAGCTCAAGTCAATCTTAGAAAACACTCGTGCGCCCTAAAACTGGTCAAACAGATCATCAATACGAGGCAAAGGACAACGGTTCTTCACTGTAGCCTTGTTCAACTGGCGATAATCAATACACATACGCATAGAATCATCATTTTTCTTCACAAACAAGATAGGAGCACCCCAAGGTGATACACTGGGCTGAATAAAACCCTTGTCAAACAATTCCTGTAACTGATTCTTCAACTCCTTCAACTCAGGAGGAGCCATACGATATGGAGGAATAGAAATAGGCTGAGTGCCCGACAACAAATCAATGCCGAAATCAATATCTCTATCAGGCGGCATGTATGAAAGATCAGCTGAAAACACATCCGGAAAATCCCGTACTACAGGAACTGAATCAACTGAAGGGGTATCAATACTGACATCTCTTACATAAGCTAAATATGTGTCACACCCCTTCTCAACCATACGCTGAGCTTAAAGAAAAGAAATAACTCTACTGGGAGTGTGGTCTAAAGTACCCCTCCACTCAACACACGGTACACCTGGCATAGCCAGTGTCATGGTTTTGGCGTGACAATCAAGAATAACATAATGGGGCGACAACCAGTCCATGCCCAAGATAATATCAAAATCTACCATGTTGAGCAACAATAAATCGGCTCTTATCTCAAAACCACTAAGAGCAACCAAACACGACTGATAGATGCAATCCACAACAAGAGAATATCTCATAGGAGTAGAAACATAAGCAAGGGAACTAAAAGAATCCCCAGATACACCTAAATACGGAGAAAAATAAGAAGACACATAAGAATAAGTAGAGCCTGGATCGAATAGAACTGATGCATCTATGTGACAAACAAGTATAATACCTGTGATGACAGAATTGGAGGCAACAGCCTCAGTACGGGCAGGAAGGGCATAGTATCGGGTCTGGTCTCCTCCTCTAGGGCGACCTCTACCTCCTCGACCTCTACCTCTGGCTGGCTAAGCAGGTGGGGTAGCAACTGGAGTTGTAACCATAGCCTGAGAACTATGCGAGGCACGTTGTGGCTGAGAAGTCTGTGGAGGTGCACCCCACCAAAGTCTGGGGAAATCCCTCACCATATGACGTGTGTCACCACACTCAAAATAAGCTCTAGGAGGACGTGTTGGTTGTGACTGGCTCGGACCAGGTGTACTGGACTGACCTTTAAAAGCACCCCGCGCAGGAAGCGCACTAGATACCAGTGGTGCATAATAAGGCTCCTGAGGTCTAGGAGGAGCTGGAATACCACTGGCTGCTGGAAGAGCTAAATGAACAGGGCGACTCATATAACCCCTACCATGACGACCTACAGCTGGGGCACGGGCACCAGACAAATGGCCCGACTCTTTAGACCTCTTGACCTCCCTCACCTCTCTCTCCCTAATATGCATACCCTCAATCCTCCTAGCAATGCTTAGCACCTGCTGATGAGAAATATCCATCTCAACTCACAAGCCATGCTAGACCTGATGCTGGGAATAAGGCCCTCAATAAACCGGCAAACCTTCTCGCGAACAGTAGAAACCAAGGCTGGTGCATGCCTAGCCAAACTAGTGTAACAGACAGCATACTCTGAGATAGTCATAGCACCCTGGCGTAAATGCTCAAACTCTGCGCGTCATGCGTCCATGAGGCTCTGAGGAACATACTCTCTCAAGAACAGATCTGAAAACTGAGTCCAAGTCAGTGAAGCAGCCTCATCTGGATTGTATAATTCATAGGTATGCCACCACTCATAGGCAGCTCCTCGAAGCTGGAAAGTACTGAAGGAAACCCCGCTCGATCCTGATATACCCATGGTACGGAGAATGCGGTAACTCTCATCTAGAAACCCAGAGCATCCTCCGATGCTAGATTGTTGAATATAGGAGGCTTGTACCTTTTCAACCTCTGAAGCCTCAGTTGCTCCTCCTCGGAAGCCACTGCCCTATCCTCGGGCTGAACTGGCACTACATGCGGTACAGGAATAATCTTAGGGACCTGCACAACATGCACTCGCTGCTCAAGAGTGCGGGCGGCGGGAATCTGTGCTCCTCCCCCGGTCTAAGATGTAGTTGTAGCAAGGGGAAGCAATCCTGCCTGAGCCAGAGTGGTATACATGCTCATGAACTATGCCAGAATCTCCTGAAAAGCTGGAGTAGTTGTAGAAGTAGGCGTGTCGGGTGCCTGGACTCTGGCTGGAACTACTGGTGGTACCTCGGCGATAGCTCGTGCAGGTGCTCTGGCTGCACCACGTGTGCATCCTTGGCCTTTACCCCGGCCCCGGCCTCTGATGACTGCAGTAGTGGGCATAGGTGCCTGATCATCTCGGGTAATACATGTCATCACCATTTGTGAGAGAATAGAAGACAGAAGTTTAGAATTTTGATGTCAAAATATCGCACTACAAGGAAATCATATGAAGTTTAATTTTTCCTAACAGTTACATAGCCTCTCGTAGATAAATACAGACATCTCCGTACCGATCAGCGAGACTCTAATAAGTCGGCTTGTGATCCATGACTCCTATGAGCCAAGAGCTCAGATACCAACTTGTCACGACCCCAATTCACCCTTTGTGAATTGTCGTGACGGCACCTAGTCTCTACGACTAGGTAAGCCTAACAAATGCGGAACATAAACGAAACTTGCGAAAGAAATAATCAAAGATAAAATAATCGAAAGAAAACAATAGTTAAAATGCCGCTCGGCATATACAACACAACTTTCTAAGAATCAAGTACACTATCCCAAAACCCGGAAACTCACGGAACCACAAGCCTTTGGATATCTACAATGTCTAACTCCAGAATATCTAACAAGGGAAAGAAATACAGAAGGGCAAATGTTTAAAACCTAGAATAGAAAGGGACTCCTCGGTCTGCGAACGCGACAGATGTACCTCGAAGTCTCTAGAGCAGTCTCCTAGCCTCACAGGTGATAGGACTGAGTCGTAGTACCTGGATCTGCACATGAAAAACATGCGCAGAAGGGGCATGAGTACACCCCACCGGTACTCATTAAGTGTCAAGCCTAACCTCGGTCGGATAGTGACAAGGAAGGTCAGAGCCCTACTGAGGTTAAATAAAATATAAAGATCAACAGTATAGAACAAAACAGTATAAATAAGTGCAGCAGTAAATAACACAGGATGTATAGGACATCAACAACTATACAGAAGCAAGGTAAACACAGAATGGAAATACAGCTCACCACCAATAATAACAATCGGGGATCTCCCAAGATACCGTTCAGTAGTCCCATATGTACATATCCAATGGATCTCCCGGGATGTCGTCCCGTAGTCCAACTCATAGTGCGCGGGGATCTACCAGAATCCCGTTCTGTAGTCCCAAATGTAAACACCCAGTACTGGGGGAATCTACCGGGTACATTCTTGTAGTTCCACATAACTGTGCAGGGGGTTCTACCGAAATCCCACATTCTTAGTCCCAAAATAAACAGACAAGAAGGAGATACCGGAATCCACATCCGTAGTCCCAAAATAAATATACAGCAGCAATAGGAAAATATACATAAATGGCAAAATTTCATATTAAGGCAACAAGTGATTCTAGCCTAGCATACTGCACAAAATTCAGGTAAGGCAGGTTGAGAAAATAAGCAATAAAGTTACTGAGACATGCTTTCCTAAGCTAACAACATGCTTAATAGTGCAAGTAATAGAAACATGATAGGAAACATACTAGTAATTACTTAAAGAAAATCGAATTTCCAACAATTAGCACAAGTACGCACTCGTCACCTCACGTACAAGGCATTTCAATTACCAAATATATCAATCCTAAGGGTAAGGTACCCCACACAAGGTTAGACAAGCCACTTACCTTGAACCAGCTCAATAATCAATCTGAAACCACGTTCTTGCCACGAGTACTCGACTCCAAATGGCCCAAATCTATTCAATTCAATTTCATAATGTAAATAACACTTCAAGTAACCGATTCTAAAAAGAAATTCTAAGCAAATACGCGAAATTAGGTAAAATGACCAAAATGCCCCTCGGGCCCACATCTCTGAATCGGGTAAAATTTATATTTTTAGAATCCTTACGCTCTCACGAGTTCATGCATACCAAAATTATCCAAATCTAAGGTCAAATTCCCAATCAAAAGTCAAATTCTAGGTTTAAGAACTTTCTTTCAACTTTTCCCCAATTTTCATCTCCAATCCGGAATTAAATGATGAAACTAACTATATATTAATGGAATATAACTAGAAAGGGTTAAAGAATCGTTACCCAATGATCTCCTCTTCAATTTCCTCTCATAATCGCCCTCCCCCGAGTTCCAAATCGAATTTCCATCTTTTGAAACTAAATCCTCGAAATTTCATATTTCTGCCCAGCTATTTCCGCATCTGCGTTCAAGGGACCGTATCTGCGGTCCCGCTTTTGCGTACCAAAGGTCGCATCTATGACTTCTCACTTAAGGGCCAGCTTCCGCATCTGCGACTCCCTATCCGCAGATGCGGTACCGCTCCTGCGGAATTACCACTGCTTCTGCAGTTCCTGAAAAAATTCCCCAATTTAGCTTCTGCGGCCACTGAACCGCTTCTGTGGCGCCGCACCTGCGGAACCCAAACCGCAGGTGCAGTTATGACAGAACCAGCAGCTTCAGCTGTAACTCTAACTCCAAAAATCCTTCCGTCAACCACCCGAATTCATCCCGAGGCCCCGGGGACCTCAACCAAAGGCACCAATAAGTCACAAACCACTACCCAAACTTGTACCAATCCTTAAAACACTTAAAAAACGTCGAAACCTCGAACTAACAATGGATTAAAACCTAAGAACTCCAAAATTCTCAAAAATACGCTTTCGATCAAAAAGTCTATCAAACCTCGTCCGAATGACCTGAAATTTTGCACACACGTCATATTCAACACTACGGAGATATGTACGCCACGAGGTGGCTTGTTGATATGAGGCCGAGAGCCTAGTGATGATACCACGAGATGGCTTGATATTGCGCTTGGGCCTGTAAGGGGCCCCTCCAGGAGTCTGCACAACCCTAGTGAGTGCGGTTACCCATTGTGATGTGAGATATAGCTCGAGGGGCTGGTATTGTTCTGAGATATTGTCCAAGGGGCGGATTTGTTGACATTGTGCCCGAGGGGCAAACCTTTATGTGTTTATCTTTCTTATTTATCGGTCATTTACTTGTTTAATTGTGTATTTGTGCCCGAGGGGCTGGTTTTCCGTGCTTATCTATTCTAAGTGCTTTGCATTCAATTTCTTATCTATTAAAAAGTCATTTTTAAAGAACTTTAAACTGAGCTAAGGTGATTTAAGAGATTTCATAGTTTCTTTGCTTTCTTACTTGTTTTGTACTACTCTATACAGCATGTTGATGTATTTTTCGTGATTTCCTATCACTCAGTCTTTATTTATGATTATTACTCACTGAGTTGGAGTACTCACTTTATTCCTTGCACCTTGTATGCAGATTCAGGTATTTCTAAACCCGGTAGAGGGTATTGGTTGATCGGAGGCAGAGTCATCGAAGTTTAGCAAGGTAGTTGTCAGCGTTCGCAGCACTGCTTTTCTCCCTCTTTATTTCATTAGACTATATTTAGTACATTTCAGACTTTTCCATTGTATTTAGACCCTAGTAGATGCTCGTGACTTGTGACACCCTACTGTCGGGCTGTATTCATTTCCGCACTTGTTTTATTTTACTAAATCTGTACTTGTTGGGGATTTATCGTTATAAATAACTTAAATTGACTTATTAAACTGTTAAAACTGAATTTGGGAATTGTGTCGTCTAGCCTTATCTTCACGAGAGGTGCTATCACGACCGGGTCCGGTTTGGGGTCGTAATAAGTTGGTATCAGAGCCTAGGTTACATAGGTCTTATGAGTCATAAGCAGGTTTAGTAGAGTCTCGCGGATCGGTATGGAGACGTCTGTACTTATCCTTGGGAGGCTGCAGAACCTTTAGGAAAAACTTCATATTCTTGAATTCTTATCGTGAATCCTTGATTCAGCTTGAAAAGTAACTCTTTGAATTCCTTCCACGCATTCATATACGCGCATGAGCGCTCAATATCAGATATGCATTGATGACTTGTGATTCCTCGATCAATGGACGAGATTTGATCTCTATGTGTTGATGTTGGGCTAGTCTGGAAGACTTGAGGCCGAATTTTTTTGCCTATAGCTCGAGCCCTGAGCTGTTGATTTCGTAAGCGTGTGTTTCTGGATCCATATGTTCTGTTGTGTCCCTATTAAGGGAGGTGATGACTGGATAGCTACGTGATGAGTATGTTATGACTGCGAGGTGTATTCATATGATTTGGAAATGACGAGAAGGGTCTGCTGGAGGATAGAAGAACTATTAGGTACATGTATTTTCATCTCGATTTGAGGTATAGCCCCGAGTTATGGGTGTGTGAAGAATCTTTTCATGTGTTCTAGTTGGGAGTGAAGTGAATTTCATGTTGCAGTATGAGTTCAGACTCAGGAAGATTAAGTGACTGCGTAATGTTTATGACGGTGGAAGGTATACAGAAATGTTAGTTTGAGGCAAAGCAGGTAGGGTTATCTCCTGCGGATTGTTCTAAAGTTTACGTGATCCCTTGTGTCATTTATTGGAAGATCCCTGCTACTAGGGAAATATATGTTTTACAATTTGAATTTGGGTTGCTCAAGAGAGTAGGATTGACTACTACGAGAGTGAATACGAGATTTGTAGAAGATATAAAGTATCATATGGTCTGTGTTCCACGAGCTTATAAAGGATTAAGTTTAATCTCACTATGGTATTATGGCAGCAATAAAGTATATGTGTTATGAGTTATTATGAATGTGTTGGTCTATGGGTTCGAGCCAAGTGGGGGAGTCCACTATTAATTAGTTGATTGCACGGTTATGTGCTATGTTGGTTCCAGTTTGAGGCGTGCAGGTGAATCAGTTATGGTTTGCGGAGGTTGAGACCAAGGATGGCTCAAGTAAAGGAAAATTTTGACAAAGGTTATGTCATGCTTCATAGGTGTATGAGAATCACGAAATGTCTTGAGTTGTTGTTGGTAATGGATGTTCAGTGCATAGAGCAGGAAGTTGCTTGGTTGTTCTAGGATGAGGTTACACTCTGCGATGTCGGAGTGCTAATGAGGCATGGGTTGTTCGGTTCATTTGATCAGGCTAAATGTAGTTTGAGTAGGGTGGATGGCTTTAGAGAATGGTTCTAACGCGTTCAAGATTTTACATGTAACAATTGGGTATTTCAAGTTGTATATGTGGCTAGAAACTAAGTTTTCATTGGAAGATGTTAGGACTTGTGGTATTTTCTATATTAATTATGGGATTCTATATATCAGTATCAGGAAGGTGAAGGTAATGGCTTTGGAATCGTAGGAAGTCGCTTCAGGGTAAGCATTTTAAATGTGGTGCTGTTGGGAATATGTAAGAGAGAGTTCGGCGACTTGTGAGCCTTAGACGGTGTGGTTTTATGCTTGGGTCTCATGTAGTGAGTCTGAGTTGAGGAATTGTGGTGTTATGGCAAGGAGAAGTATTTGAAGGTAATTTAGAAGGAACTAGGATCAATAGGATAGCTTGGTAGTAGGCCGGATCGGAATGGTAAAGATATGATTAGTCCTTTGGGTGATTACGAGGTAATGAATTTCTGCAGGTGTTTTGCGGCAATTCTCTTAGGTTTTAGTGGCCTGCGTAGCTTGGTTGAATTGGAAGGATTCAGTTCTGACGGTTTAGTTTTGTGCGAATGGAATTCAGAAAGTTCTTGATGATTTCTATCACGGTTAGATGTGTATATTTTCCATGGGCATGAAGAGCATGGGATGTATAGTGATTTTCTCCCAGCTGAGGTCAAATAGAAAAGTTCTTGGCTAGTTGAGTACGTAGTTGTGTGTGGCTCAGAATAGATATGAAGTTCTCATGTTTACCTTAGGACGGCATGGTATATGCGGTATGTTGTGCAAGACTTAGATATGCATGTGTAAGGTTACGGATCAGTTCTGAAAGGAAGGTCACAATTCTTAGGCAGCACGGGCAGTTTCAGATAATTAGAGAAATGAGCTTCAGATGATTTGGGAAATGATCTTCAGATGATTAAGGAAATGGTAATGCTAATTGGGGTGATTTGACGAGGGTATATGTTTCAGAAAAAGGCAATGTGATTAAGTTGATGGTACTTCGATAGTATTGTAGCACTCTCTTGTTAGATCAACTGCTGATATTCGAGTTTGCTTGGTGGCACAGAAGAATTTTAGAGTATCTCTCATGGAATGATTGGGTATTAGAGGTGTGGCATGTATTCGGATGGTAGAAGTAGGATCAGGTATGGTGATTCGTGGGCTATATGGAGTTAGAGACTGGGAGTTCTCGTGTTCAGGCTATGTTGTGGTTGTGGGTCGTGTGTATCGCCACTGTTTAGTGACTATTAGGGTTTGGAGACCCAATGGATCTTTTGTTGCTTGGTATGTTAGATTTTGGATGTGACATTGGGTATAGACTGATTGTCTCCGTGTCGTGTTATTCTGGACTATTGTGCTAAGGCGACGATGTTGGCTATGTCGGGAATGCCACGGACAGAGTAGCGAGGTTTGACGGATTATGTTCTAGTGGAGTGGTTTATATTTCGAAGATCCAGCGGATGGCTGGGAAGGACCGTCTTTCTTACTTGGGTTTCGTGATAGATGTCAGTGTAGAGACTCCTACCATTTATTCAGTTCCGGTGGTGAGGGACATTTCGGAGGTGTTTCTTGTGCTCGGGCATGTCGTCGGGCAAAGTTGTTGATTTCGGTATTGATTTGGTGATGGGCACCGTATCGTATGGCACCGACAGAGTGAGAGGAGTTGAAGGAGGAGCTTCTGGAACTCCTTGATAAGGGGTTCATTGGTAGTGTGTTCTGGATCGAGACGGCTTTGTTGACTTCGAGTCGCTATTGGTGAGGGATGTGTTGATTCTGTTATTATTGAGCTATTAGTGTTCTGAGGTGATCTATGGATTACTTTTTTGTGTTGCGAGACGTTATGATTTGTTGGTTATAGGCACAGATGGTGCAGTTCCAATGGGGGTTCATAGTGGAAGTCGAGCGAGAAGAGTACTGGGTATTGCTCGGTGGATGGCGTATCGGTTATGTCCTTTCGGGTTTGTGTGGTGTTATGTATTTGCTTCACCGTGGGTATGATGATTTGCTTTGTTTCTAGACATTAATTGCGTGTGGTCGTCAATTTCGAGCAGAGTGACTTGAGGTGTTTCATGTGGACCAGTGTCTGGATAGGGTCGCGCATTGCAGTGAAGTTATGTGGAGGTATGACCTTGCGGTTTAGATTCGTGTGATCTGTTTCTATGATGTGAGACGGGTTCTCAGCCTTGTGTTGTGGTGGTACTAGTGAGCTTGTGGTACAGCTCTTTTGTTTGAGTCATTTTCATGATTTGAGTATATTCAGATTGTTGCTTATTGGTGCGTGGATTTCACAAGTTGAGGCATTAGCCTGTATTGATATGTCATGTCACCAAAGTAGTGTGTTGGATTAGATGAGATCATTGGGATCATTAATGAATACGAATGGATTCGATTTCAGCATGTTGGAAGGATAATATCGAGGTTCGGCTCAGAAATTTGCCATGGTCTTTGCCAAAAAGAGAAGTGGCTTCATGAATGGTAGATCTGAGAAATGGTTATGGCTTACTGCAGGTTTCATTTATCATTGGTAGTATATGAAAGTGTTGGAATGGAACTTTAGTTGATAAGAGGTTTTCTATCGATATTCGGTTGTTGTGTGCAGCTATTGTGATTAGAAGTTATCGCTACAAGTGTTTGAATTATGTGGTGTATCATGTAATTGCACCTGAGGTTGCAGGTATGGGTTACTACTGCTTGTTCGGGCTTATTCAGAGTATAGATATGGGATTCGGATCTTGTGGATAATTTCAGAAGTGGAAATGTGGTTCTAAGGTTTATGGACTAGGTTGGATTGTGAAAATTTCAGTTACATTGTGTTATCGGACCTATGTGAGATAGGGTGATGTGGGATCACCCCCGGGTGTGTGCATGGCAAGGTTACACAGTGATTTGATGGTTTTCGGAACAACTTTGGGCACGTTCGCGGACGAACGTATGTTTAAGTGGGGGAGGATGTAATGACCCGACAGGTCGTTTTGAGCTTTTGCACTTTGCTCGCCAGTTCTCGAGCATGACTTGCCTCATGTGATGGATTATGACTTATGTAAATCGTTGGCTTTGGTTTTTAGGGTAATCGGAATGAATTTGGAAGAACAGTTCTCAGTTTGAAGCTGGAAATTTAAAAAGTTTGACCAAGATTTGACTTGTTGGTATATGATTTCGGATCGGAATTTTTATGATTTGGTTAGCTCCATTAGGTGATTTGGGACTTAGAAGTGTGATCGGAATGCATTTTGGAAGTCCGTGGAAGGTTTAGGCTTGAATTGGCAAAATTGAGATTTTGGCGTTTTCCGGTTGATAGGTGAGATTTTGATATAGGGGTCGGAATGGAATTCCAAAAGTTGCAGTAGCTCCGTTGTGTCATTTGTGACGTGTGTGCAAAATTTCAGGTCATTCGAACGTGATTTGGTTGGTTTTTTTACCAAAAGCGTAATTTGGAAGTTCTTGAAATTCTTAAGCTTGAATCCAATGTGATTTTGGTGTTTTGATGTTGTTTTGAGCATTCCGAAAGTTGGAACAAGTTTGAATGAGGTTATGGGATGTTTTGTTGAGGTCCCGAGGGCCTCGAGTAAGTTTTGGATGGTTAAACGGATCAATTTTGGACTTTGGACTTGGCAATTTTGCTGGTTTTGTGTTGCAGACAATTTGTTCTTCGCATTCGCGGTCAGGGACCCGCGTTCGCAAAGGGTGTTTTTCTAAGGCGACGAATTTGCCTTCGCGTTTCGTGTGTCGCATTCACGATGTTGGGATGTTTGATTCTCCGCGTTCGCGTGGCCTGTGTTGCGTTCGCATAGAGTAAGTGGGAGTAGATGGGTCCCAGCCTTTTTGTGCTACGTGTTCGCGTAAGGGGAAATTTTGGGCAACGGATTTTTGTGCTTCATGAACGCGAGGCTTTGACCGCGTTCGCGAAGAAGGTTTTTGATGCGTAGGCAGAATGTTTAAATAGCCATTGTCCGCGATTTTGGGGCTATCTTTCACCATTTTTGGGCGATTTTGGAGCTTTTTGAGAGGATTTGAAGAGGGATTCAAGATATAACACCTGGAGGTAAGATTTGTGAACTCAATACTCGATCCTATGTTAATTCTTACTTGTTTAATCATGAAATATATGAAAATTAAAGCCTAAAATTGGGAAATTAGGGCTTGACTTGGAAGAGTGTAAATTGGGAATTTGAAGGGGCAATTGAGGTCCGATTCTGATGTTCTTGGTATGTATAGACTCGTGAGAGGACGAGAATTCTATTGATGTAACTCTTATCGGATTTTGAAATGTGGGCTCGGGGGCTGTGTTTGAACAATTTCGAGATTTTTGATGTAAATTAGATATTTTCGAGTGGGCTTTGTTCCCTTATCATATTTTAATGATTATGTACTGGTTGTGGCTTGATTTAGAGCATCCAGAGGTCGATTCATTTGAGAAAAGGCATCCAGGGCTAGAGTTTGGACCGGATCGAGGTGAGTAATTATTGTAAATGACGTTCTGAGGGTATAAAACCCCGGATGGCACATTGTTGTGCTATATTGAGGTGACGCACACGCTAGATGACGAGCATGGGGTCGTGCACTGTTGGGGATTGTGACTTAGTACATCCCGAATGACTGTTCTATTGCGTATTTGACTGAAAACTATTTGTTATCATCATGTTTTGGGCTGAATGTCATATTTGGGCCTCGTGCCAACTATTTGAACCCTTCGGGGATTTTTATTGATATTTCCTCACTATTTTGACTTTAAACTTGTACTCAGTCATGCTATATTCTACTGTTTTTAAAACTCAGCCATGTTTACTCTGCTTTAACACTTGAAAGATATTTCAAATAATATTTTGCGCTGAGCATCATGTTTTACTATTGCCCGAGTGGCTTATGTGATTTTTGACTAATTAAGGCGGAGGGCCTGTATTGTGAGGATACTTTTGGGTCAGGCTGCACGCCGCAGCGATGATACACTGATTTTGATTACGAGGCCGAGGGCCTGAGATATGTACGCCATGAGGTGGCTTGTTGATATGAGGCCGAGATCCTAGTGATAATGTCATGAGATGGCTTGATATTGCACTTGGGCCGTAAGGGGCCCCTCTAGGAGTTTGCACACCCCCAGTGAGCGAGGTACCCATTGTGATGTGAGATATAGCCCGAGGGCCTGATATTGTTATGAGATATTTCCCGAGGGACGGATTTGTTGACATTGTGCCCGAGGGGCGAACCTTTATGTGTTTATCTTTCTTATTTGCCGGTCATTTACCTGTTTAATTGTGTATTTGTGCCCGAGAGGCCGATTTTCCGTGCTTATCTATTCTAATTGATTTGCATTCAATTGCTTATCTGATAAAAAGTCATTTTTAAAGAAGTTTAAACTGAGCTAAGGTGCTTTAAGAGATTTCACAGTTTCTTTGCTTTCTTACTGGTTTTGTACTACTCTATGCAGCATGTTGATGTATTTTTCGTGATTTCCTATCACTCAGTCTTTATTTATGATTATTACTCACTGAGTCGGAGTATTCACTTTACTCCCTGCATCTTGTGTGTAGATTCAGGTATTTCTGAACCTGATAGCGGGTATTGGTTGATCGGAGGCAGAGTCATCGGAGTTTAGCAAGGTAGTTGTCGGCGTTTCCAGCACTGCTTTTCTCCCTCTCTATTTCATTAGACTGTATTTAGTACATTTCAGACTTTTCCATTGTATTTAGACCCTAGTAGATGCTCGTGACTTGTGACACCCCGATGTCGGGCTGTATTCATTTCCGCACTTGTTTTATTTCGCTAAATCTGTAGTTGTTGGGGATTTATCCTTATAAATGACTTAAATTGACTTATTAAACTGTTAAAACTGAATTTGGGAATTGTGTCGACTGGCCTTGTCTTCACGAGAGGCGCTATCACGACCGGGTCCGGTTTAGGGTCGTGACACAACTCTTGGATGCAATGGTCCTGACTAAGAGGGTCCTTGGGCGTCTGTCATGCTCAAGCTCTGGTAAGTAGATCCACACTGTATGAAAAAAATAAGACGAAATAGAGTTAAAGACATAGAACACTATGTGAGACAATAAAACTTCCTATCGGACACATGCAAGATATGATTGAGGCTATTTTTTGCAAAATGGCTTATGTGGCCAAAAGGTGGCTAGATGTTCAAACTCAACAAAAGTGACTTCTAAGACATGGAAAAAATTACTTTGCAGAAATGATCCATTTTGTAGAAATGGCCTATGCGGCCAAAAAATGGCTAAGCATGCAAATTCAACATAATGGACCTTAAACTGAGGGAACACCTTGTTGCGGACTTAGGACTCTAAGACATGGGTCACTGAACTACTTTTGCGAAAATAGTTATTTTTTGCAAAACGGCCTATGTAGCCAAAAGCTGCTAGACATGCAAATTCGACAAGGACAGGCCTTAGAGTAGAGAGACACCTAATTGTGGATTGAAGACTCTCCAGACACAATTAAACAAACCACTTTGCAAAAATAATTCTATTTTGCAAAACGGCCGATGTGGCCAAAAGTGGCTAGAGATGCAAGATTTGGCTACGACCCTCAAAGCCAATAACCTAAGAGTCACTAAGAAGACCAAACCCTATGTGGACTGCCTACGTATCCTGTCCCGAAAGATAAGAATCAGGTATGCGTAGTTCGGGAAGATTGGATAAGGGCGAGAATTTTAAAAAAAAATTGATTTGGAGAAAACATATTTTTTGTTTTTTTCTCTTTTTTTTTTTTTTGAAAAATGATGGGAAAGTGCAAAATCTTTTTGGGTTTTTTCATTTTTTGTTGGTTTTTTTCTTAAAAAAATATGAAAGAAAAACATAATTAGCCCTACTTTGTTTTATTTTCACACTTCACCCTCTTTTCTCTCATTTACCCCAAACCATCATTGGTCCGCCAAATGAATATTTTTACCCTTGAAGAATGAAATATGTAGCACATAAAATGCATCAGGATAGCCTTTTATTTTGGGGTACACATGTCCTAGACGGACCCAACCTCTGTGTTGAGTCCCTAAAGCCAAATGCACATGATGCAAACAAACGTTCCTACTAGGAATTCAACATGGGACTATATTATTCTAGGTTTAAACCTAGGGTTGTGTTCTAGACCTGGCTTACCCGAGCGGACAGCTCGACCCAAAGTGGGGGCAACGTACCGGGAGCACGAAAGTCTACCCGGCCTTGTTGCTGACCCAAGACTCGTTTTATTTGGTATGACTTCTAATAAAAAAGTGGGTCACGCATACGTGTGCACCATATTTTAGAAGACTCAAAAGGAGGCGTAATAAGACAATTTAACACAGTTCAAATAATATCAAAGCAGTGAATAAACGACAATTAGCACATTAGGTCCACAAAATACAGTAATATCAACAATAAATAAAGCCAAGCATAGATCATATTAACAAGCTTGAATTCTGAACCCTGAACCAGAAATTCTGGGTTCTTGTCCCCAGCAGAGTCGCTAAAGCTGTCACAACTCCTTTTTCCCAAAAGGTGATAAGGGATAGGGAGTTTTTCCAACTAAAGTGACAATAATCGAAATGGAATTATTTATTTAGATTCAGAGTTGCCACCTGGAATAATTTATGATGTTCCAAGTCACCGATTTATTTTAAATCCCAAATCGAGGAAATTGACTCAATTTATGATCTGCCAACACAGAAGACCGGGTAAGGAATTTTGTTAACCTAGGAGAAGGTGTTAGGCATTCTCGGGTTTTACGGTTTTAGCACGATCTCTTTAATCATACTTGGCTTAACTAAATTGTTAACTACGTGTTTTAGGACCCATGTGCATTTTCTCTTTTAATTAAAAAAAGGCGAGTCACGCGTACGTGTACTCATTTGTTTGGCGCGTCAAGAATCATGTCACGCGTACGTGCCCGTAATTAACAAAGCTTTATTAATATTAAGAAAGTTGGTCGAGGTTGTGCGAACGCATACCTCGATTTATTTTGAAAATCGTAATTATGTCACGCGAACGTGTACACAATCACTTACTTTACATAGACCATAATACTCATTCAAATTATATGTATATACAAATATAGTACCCCACATAGAAAACAAGTAGAAGAAAATAAAATAAGGAACAGAAAAAAATGAACAAGAAAGACACAAATCAAGAATCAACTCTTTACTTTCACAAAGTAATTACCGTAACTTTGCCACATGAACTCATTTAATTCAAATTAACCTTCTCGTACATACCCAGTTATATCAAACAAGATTACAACCTCTAATTCCAAAACTCGCATTCTTCGCGTGTCAATTCACCAGAACAAAGACAATCAACACATAATCAATTCTACAATGAATTTGTCAAAACAATTGCATGGTTTCTGGAAAATGCAGTGAAGAGACATGAACAAATTCAACAATTGCATGGTTTCTGGAAAATGCATTGAAGAGACATGAACAAATTCATCTCTAACAGCCAAATCTATACCATGATGAGGGTAAACTAATCCAAACTTTTCACATTTTTAAAGTATCAAATGTGCACAAGAACAACTTTTGATGGCTTGCAACACAAGAGATTAGACGCGATCATCAGTCCAATACCAATTAATTAATGCCACACCCTTTTCCAAAATGCACCCTATTCGATTTACTAAACTCGCGATCGAACTGACTATGTAAGAAAACAATTCACAAGTCCAAGTAAAATGAATTATTCTGGGCAGTCATGGAATCAACAGAGAAGTTCTAGTTCAACAAATATGAGAAGGTGTAGATTCGTTTCAAATTACAAAACTGAAGAAAACTGGATAGAACAATGTATCACGCACTACATGGATCACTGAAGACATCCTTATCAACTTTCAACACCAAGAGTAATTGCCAAAACTAACTTTAAGAACAATTGACATAGGCTTTTGAAAAAATCAACTGAATCATTTCACCCTGTGTGTAATCTCAGGGAAACAAGCAAAATATTTAAAGGGACTGCTCACAGATGCAGCAGATGTACAGTTTCGAGAATATTAGACTTAAAAATGCATTTCGCGATGAGACAGGGATACGAATTGGCGCAAGCATCACATAGAAACTAGCAAAGGCCGATGAATCAGAGCATCGATAAATAGAAATTAAGTCAATCACCCGTGAATGAAGTTATAACCTAAACAACTCAATTTCCAATTGCTCATGTTCGAACATATCACTCAACAAAACCGAATTTCCAATGACAAGAACAGAATGTCAAATATCTGTCCTTAAACGTAAACTGAGACTACAATCACAGTAACCAAGAGAATAGGGCATCACCATATTTCAATCACATTAACATTGCCGACAACAGAGAGAATGAGAAAAGATGAACCTGAATTAAACTCTCGATTAACCTTGTTCAGAAGCTATTACAAGCAAATCCGGCGCCGGAATTTGTGCATCCAGTAGCAAACGAGCAAGACAGCAATAGAAATTGATTAGGAACCAACGAACTTGAACCTCACGAGAAGTCAACGACCCTCAACTAATCTCCATGTTTTTGGAACCCAAAGTCAGAGCGGAAACTTGATTATTTATTTTTTGTGTATTTTTGAATTTGGAGTCAAATTGAAACTAAGAAGAATTAAAACTTTTTATTTATTTCCCTTCAGATCTGTGAACGAGATAACAAAGTGAGAACATTAGACAGAAAATGGTGAAACAGTGGTGGTTCGTCGATGTTGTTCAACCATGGCTGTCACCGGACTGTTACCGATGAAACCGGGTGAGGAAAATGAGGAATGAGGTCATTTTGGCCATGGCTGGTTGGGTGTTTTTGGAAGAAGGCAACGGCACTTAGGTTCTATGTTTTTGAGATTGAGATCGCAGCTTAGAGATGGAGAAGAGTGAGGGAGATGATAGAGGCCGATTTTGGTGGGTGTTGTGCGTCTCTTTCAAGATTAGGTCTTTTAGCTTCCACTTTTTTTTAGATTTCTCATCTTTTTCCCCTTCATTGATTGTGTCGTGTGTGTGTGTTAATCTAAGAAGAAGGAAGGGAAAAGGTCATCTCATCCGGGTGAGCAACCAATTTTCAGGGGTTCTTCTAGGTTAGGCCTAGGGTTAAAGAAGAAGAAGGGTTCCTAGGTTGTGAGATGAAGAAGAGGGAACGACTGGGAGGGGTGTTCTTCTCTAGGTTAGAAAATTAGGTTTAGGGTCTTCAAGTAATCAGGGAAATGGTTGGGCTCTTTTTTTTGAGGGGGGGGGGGGGGGAATTAGGATTTGTTTTTTTTTATTTTAAAAAAATGAGTCTAGAAGGGTCTAGGGTTAGTTTAGTGGGTATTGTGTATTGGGCTTGGATTTATGGGCTCAGGGTCCGAAAAAAGGCCTAAAAATGGGTTATTTTAGCCCAAATCTGACTCTTTCTCCTTGATCAAGACTAAAAATACTAACTCATTTATTAATTAATCCTATTTAACTAAAATAACTATTAAAATAAAACTAATCGTTAAAACAAACTTATTTTTGGTATTTTTCAAATATCATACTAAAAGATAATTAGATTAAAATCATTGCAAAATTAAAATAATATTCCTGAAAACAAAGTGAAACTATTTTTGTATTATTGAATTTTATGAAAGGTAGGTAAACTAAAAGTAACAAGATAAAATATCAATTACCTAAATAAAAGAAAATATATTTTATAATCTTCTTTTTTGTGACAAAATAAAGTAAAAGAGTCCAAACTAGTTGAAATAATGATATTAGGCTTAAACTAAATATAAATGTTAAAATATGTAATGGGGAGGGTCAAAAATTACATGTCTACAACAACGTAGGACAGGACTAGCAGAAGATTAATTGTAAGGAATATTTCATCTTTCAAGACTATTAATGCGAAAGAAATATAAAGCAATAAATGAGAATATGGCAATACAGTAATAGGGAGAATGTTTAACCCACTATTGAATGAGATGGATGATTCCTCCTTCTGACAACGATGAATGATAGATAAAAATCAAAATATTTGGACCCTTCTTAGATTTGGTGGGAAATGTGTGGAATGATGTAAGATCGAATCTTTTTAGAAAGGTAGTGTTTGTATTCAATCTAGAGAGAAAGTCTGCTTTTCACAACATGTTCTTATTAGAGGATCTTACATGTCTATCAACTGATCTCTCTTTCTATTTATAAGGGACGTGCCCCCCCCCCCCCATCAACCCTAAAAGTACAAACATAGAGAATATATAAATGCAGTATTCCCTCAAAAATCCTACTACTAAACTAGCCATTACTGCTCCTTCCGACACTTGACCTTGGCCATGATCGACTGCTCGACGGTGAGTTTCATTGGTTATTAGTTGACCTTGGCCAAATTACTTTCAGCAATACCAATCCTTAGTCAGATTTGACCCATACAGAAAGAAGACCTTTTAGTCCCTTAGAGTTGTAACTCTAATATCAAGTTAGTGCCGTAGAAACTGGCCGATGAAATGTTTCAACCATTGCCAAGAAAAGGAAGAAACACAAATGATTAAACCTGTTATCACTCTGTATTCAAAATCAGAAAACTAGAAAAAACATTAGTTTAAGAAAACAAAACAGAAAAATTTTGAGCTCACAATTTTCTTGTGTCCTTAAGGAATTTAATCGCCTCACAGTTGTCTAAGGTTACGAATTAATTCCTCCCAAGATAAAACGGAATAACTATTTTGTGATAGCGGCACTTTAAATCACAGAACTTCGGCGAACTCAAATAGTGAAGCAAATCACACGAAATGCTTACATTTTTTTCTTTGGGAAAACAATGCAAAAGATAGAGGGGAGAGATTTTCAGATTTTTCGGTGGTTAAAATGAGGCTGAGCCTCTATATTTATAGCGATCGAAGCTGAAGTCGAGCGATGACGACGATGGCGCGAGGCTTGCTCTCTTCTCAACATGACTTTAAGAGCTAGAAGAAGTGTTTCTATATATAAGCACAAGAATTTTCCTCTTCCTATCCAATGAGGGACAAAGTTCCTTTGTAAAAAGGACTAATTCAAAATTTTATTTCCCTCCATTTCTTTTCTCACTATTTTTCATTCATACCTCTTTTGTTTTGATTAACAAAACCCAACAAAACCAACTGTAGATTGTCAATGGCCAATTTAAAAAGTTGTAAAAGAAGATGCAAATTGTCTTTGAGATCAAATGTAAGGAAATAGCATGGCTACTCATTTTTTGGATCGGCAATTGAAAAATAGCTATTTTATGCGGAAATAAAATCTGGACAAAAATACTCTAGCTAAAACACGAAAAGTTCAAGCATAAAATGATGGATTATGGAGTTCATGCGTATAAATTTTCAACATATTATGTTGGAACTGCAGCACATTATGTTGGAATCTCATATGCAAAAATTTGAACTTCAACATATTATGCTGGAATTTATCCGGATTTCTAAGGGTGCTTTTGTTCATATTTTATCTTTACATATAAAAAGAAAGTATCTAAATTTCGATTACTTTTGAAATTGTAACTATTTTTCAACTAGACCAAGGGGCCAATCAATATTTATTGAAACCAATAATGTCTACTACATGCATTTAGACCTTTCAACCATTAGCATAAATAAGAACTTTCATCTACTTTACATTAATGTGAAATTACTGCGTGTTAGGTCTGCGAATTATGGAGCTAACTTCCGTACCCTCGTGAATTTCAATTTGTATACCAGAAGTTATACGGCGTGATAAGGTGGGCTAAAACGCGGGATATTATTTTGGGAAAATGATTTCAAAACTAAATGTAAAGGCTCCCACAGTAATATAAGGAAAGATTGTGACTTATTCTTGTGATTTGAAAATACGAGGCGGTACCTCGGTAGTGGCTCTTATTGGCATTTCTCCATTGTATGTTGCACTTGTTTTTTGTTGTTGGTTTCCTTAGCATATTATTACTTGTTTTTTCTCTGTGTTGCACTAATTGCTTAGTTCCGTGTAGCTAATCTTGATATGCTATATGTTGTTTCAATTCCTTTAATATCATTATTACACTATCTTACACTTGTTCACCCTTTTATTAGTCCAGTAGGGCCGTAACCTGACCTCGTCACTACTCTACCGAGATTAGGCTTGACACTTATTTGGTACCATTGTGGTGTATTCGTGCTACGCTTATGCACATCTTCTTGTGCAGATCCAGGTACCTTTTACCAGCCCAGACACTAGCAAGAGTTTGGCTACAGAGACATCAAAGTATACATGTCGACGTCCGCAGGCTTCGAAATCCCCCTCTACCCTGACTATTCTACTTCCCTTATTCTTTTATAGATTTTGATGAGTAGGATTATGCAATACTTCTATTTAGAGCTTGTGATTTATATTTGTCGGGTCTTGGGAGTTGTATATACTAGGTCGCACAGTTTATTTATTATAGTTGCTGAGTTTTGAGACTTATATTTATTATTTCAGTTGTTTCCGCATGTTGTTAGAGTTACCTAGTCTTAGAGACTAGGTATAGTCACATTATCTCACATAGGTAAATTAGGATCGTAACTCTAGACAAATTACACACCAAAAAGAAAAGAAAAACTAAATGTTATATATAAGACACCACAAGTTCATATAGTGCGTGTAATTTCGGATCCATGTGGCCAAGAAAAAATCTTCCGAGATCTATGGGGTCAAAGTGGAAGTAGAACCACGGGTTTGGTCCGTAAAACTTTCTTTACATGATCCCCACAATTCGATGAACCGATTAATTTATTTGTTACTCTGTCACTTGTCCTTAAGTCACAAATCACAACCACATAGAGAACAGTGCCAACATACATGTGGACTAAGTAATGACACCATTTTACCTGTGATCTATCATCTATGGGTTAGTGATACTTGTTGGACCTCATGTATACATATAATGACAGACAAAATATATTACTAGAACATACAGGGTAAGTACTCTGTTAATTTTATGTCATCTCCTCCGTCCACTCTCCCAATTAATGCACGTTGTTTGCCTAGTTAACTTTGGTATGGACGTACAATCCTTCAAGCCAGTAGAATCTTACTCTGGTTAATTTTATGTCGGGGAATTGAGACACCTAAAAGGCTAAAATCATTTTAGACTTGAGGTGCCCGCTACTACCTGCAACATTTAAGCCATTTCCATCACTCTGAGACTAGACCAAGGGGCCAATCAATATTTATTGAACCAATAATACCTACTACATGCATTTAGACCTTTCAACAATCAGCATAAATGAGAACTTTCATCTACTTGCATTAATGGGAAATTACTGCGTGTTTGGTCTGCAAATTATGGAGCTAACTTCTCTACCCTCATGGATTTCGATTTGTGTACTAGTGTTATACGCTAGTTATGCACGGACAAACTTAAAGAATCTTATAAAATTATAATCTAATATATCATATTATTTTAATAAATTTCAGTTGCTATTTTATTTTGTAATACAGTGTGTGGATATATAATAAAATTTATATAATTGAAGGATACACATCATATGATAATCAAATAAATAATTTATTTCTTATTAAATTAACAAGTACTTAGTACTAAATATTTACTAATGTAACTTTTTATTAACTTGTCAAATTGCTTAATATTTTCTCTTTATTTTTCTATAATATAAAATAGATATATATTTTCTTGCTATAAAAATATTTTTATTTTTTTTGCTGTTTAAATTCTTTAATTGTCTAAATTTATCAATATATTTTTTGAGTATTATTTACTTACCTCTTATTTTTCTTAATTAATTTAAATTATAAACGTTCTAATATTATCTTTATCCCTCTCTTTTTATACTACTATATTATTTTATTTACTAAGGAAAGTAACTCATCTAATTTGAAATAGAGAGAGTATATAGTACTCCATCCGGTTCACAATAAGTGACCAATTTGCTTTTCTTGTTTTGGTCCAAAATATGTGTCCGTTTATATAATCAAGAAAAATTCAATTTGTTTTTTCAAAATTACCCTTATGTAAGTATCCCTAAAAAGTCATTTACTCCTCACATTCAGAGGCGGAACCAGGATTTGAGCAAGACGGGGGCACACCACTGTATGCTAATCACCAGCGATAAAAATAATAAGATATATATATATATATATATGAGAGAGAGAGAGAGAAAGAGAGAGAGAGAGAGAGAGAGAGATTTCTTCGCAAAATGGGGATTATGGGAAGAGAAGGAATAAAATTAATTAAGTTGACTATTGTGTATTCGTACTAAACTATAAATGAAATTAAAAGAAAAGAAGATAAAAGTAAAAAAAAAAAAGCAATTTGCTATTACATATAAATTATATTGTTCAAAGAAATAAAATATTAATAAAGTTGACTATTATATATTAGTACTAAATTATAATTGAATTTAAAAAAAAAAGATAAAAGTAAAAGATAAAGCAATTTGCTATTAAATATAAATTACATTGTACTCGAAGAATAAAAATAAAAAGAGGACAAAAAAGTTAAAAGGGGGGTTTCAAACCAACGTCCTCATCATAGTTGGGAATTAGAGGGCCTAAAGCAACCACTTCTCCTATCCACCTCTTTGCTTTAGGGGTACATTTAAAATATTTAAGGGGTCCTATATATATATATATACAAATATATATAATATGTATATACAGGATTTATGCCGAGGCTAACGGGGTCACGTAACCCCTCAAGCCACCATGTAGGTCCACCTCTGCTCACATTTGAGAAGAGAAGTAAGTACTACTATAATTATGCTGCAACATTTAATGAAGAATAAATTAGCCACATTAACTATTTGCGTCTAGAATTTAATATGTTTTTAATGGGTGTATCAAAAACAAATTGGTCACTTATTATGGATCCGAGGGACCTCCGTACTAGTTAAAAATATATATTTACATACTCGACAGTTAAGGAAATCTCTGCAAAGCGTTAATGGCTGGATCATCGTATTGCAATTTCCCACAATAACAATTCTCGTGGTTGCACGTGAATGGTAAAACAAGAATTTTCACTGGGGGTTAAAACATAAAGAAATAAACAAACGAAAAACAAAAGAAATTCATCATATATTGCATACATATATACAATGACCTATCTATGTAGTAGTAGTATTTTCCATCGAAGAAGAAAAAAGATAATTCTTCGGCGGCCTAGCTTACCCAAGTTGGTTGGTGATTTCATTCACATCTATTACTTCCTTGCCTCATCACTGGTAAAAAGTGTTTAACCAAAAATCTGAGTCCTTGGTCAAAGCTAAAAGAGAAATTCGGGTTACTGATAATAAGGAGACAAAAATAAAATACTTTTGAGAACAATGGTAGAAGGTAAATAGATAAGTATTTCAATGAATTCTCAATAGTATTCCGTGTCCTTACAAATGATGATCCTTCTTTCTTTTATAGATCATTCTAGGTAAAAGAATAAAGTCTCAGCTTTAATGATATAATCATGAGCAATAAATGACATTAAATAGGCCGTTATACAATCATTCCTATTAAATACCAACTTTATAACGTATCAGACATTTAATAATGAATTTGGGCTCCTTTCTGTCATCTGATCCTTGCTTTCAATGCCTTCTAATCCGTTGGCTGCAAATAATTTAAATTGGTACGAGACTCGTATCTATACGTCGTCTCGTGCTTATTTAAATTCTTCTTCCCGTGGCTGTTTTCACCGTGCATCTTAGTCAATTGTTGTTCTTTGACCATTCAACTAATCCACGTGTCATGCCACATCATTTTTAATATACATTCAGTTTTTTCCCAATACAGATAGTCCCCCCACTTTCCATTTTTTTATCAATTAAATAATTGAGAAGTGGATCTTCATGTAAAAAGAACTTTTGCCACAATTAATGCTCATGACAGTACTAACGTCTCAGCAGTTTTTTCCATTTAATGCTCTGTCCATGTGTCATTTTATAATTGATTCCGCTATTCATACCTTTCTTCGAGACTTCTTCATTCTCACTATTTACAAAGTGATAGCTGCCTTTATTATAGGCTTTTCATCATTATACTTAAAAAGTTGACGGTTCCCATTTTACACATAACTTTGTCTTCCTTTGTCTTCTTCACTAATCTTCAGCACATACTTTCTTCTTGACAATGTCTTCTTCAAACCCTAACCGTAAAAAAGTTCCAATTCTAGATCAGTTACCCAACGCCCCTATTAGACACAGAAGAGGCGGAGGAAGTAGGCCTCGAACAGGGTTAGAATTTACGCGAGGCGGTTCCTCTGGTTCTTCTTCAAGGAGTTTTGTTCCAAAAGCCCCTTTTTCTAAAAGTAGGGAAATTCTTGATACTTCTCAAGAACCCTCAGTTGATGATATAGTTCCCGGTGATTTGTCTTTTGAAAGTGACAAAACGTCTCTTCAAAAACAAATTAAAAATTTAGAAAGAGCCGATACTTACCCAACATTAGTAACCGAGCTTACAATCCCCACTATAAGAAGAGATTGTAATTGGAAGGATAGTCTTCGAATGTCAATTCCTTCCCCAAATCAAAGAATTTCTTCTTTTAGAAATGGGTATTCTTCTGTTTACACTTACCCCTTCACTTTGGGTTTTAATCCTCCGATTGACCCAGTTATTCTCGATTTTTGTCGTTTCTTTACCATTTGTTTGGCCCAAATTGGTCCATTGGTGTGGAGAACAGTGGCTTGTTTGAGATATTTATCATCCAAGGCCAATGTCAATTTCACCTTTTCTCATCTCATTCATCTATACCATCCCAACTTAATACGCCATGGGGTTTTCACCTTAACTGCAAGGAGCAAAAAGTTTTGGTAAACCCTGAGGATGACAGAGATCATGGATGGTATATCCGTTACGTTGCTGTCCGTATAGTGGATTTGATTGGCGAAACAAATATTCCCTTTCCTGAAAAGTGGAATTTTGAACGTAAGTTTCCTCTTGTTTACCGTACCTACTTTTGAGAATTTCAAAAGAATGTTGTTTTTTAACCTCGTCCCTTCTTGGTTTTTTGTAGCAACCATGGGAGATGTGGAACCTATTCCCAACTTTCGTGGTTGGGTAGACTCACTTTTGAAAATTGCTACTAGGGAGCAAAGAACTTGGAAATCAATTTCTTCCTTACATGGCTGGAAAGTCAAAACACACGGTATCCCCTCTTTTACAAAATTTTGTTTTACATGTTAAGCACTTTTTCCTCAACTTTAATCATGTATATCCATTCTTTAATCAGGATTTGGCATTAGAGGAATGACAGCTGAAGTAGCTATGGCCATTCGCATGTCTGCGAATGCTGCTCTGGATTTAGATAAGGCTCGAGCCTTGCTGCCTAAAAGAAAAGCTACAAAGGAAAGTTCTGAAGAAGAAGAGGATGATACCTCCCTAATTACCAGGCCAAGGGCCAAGAGACGAATAATAATTGATAATGAAATTGAAAACACTCCTGCTCGTACCTCCACCACCGAGCCTGTTTTGATTCAATCTGATGAGGATGCCGAACCAAGAGATAATAATGAATCAATTCAGCACCTTTTTGACAGTGGTTTCGGGAGTGGCGAGCTCGGACCTGTTTTTGATGAAGCTCCTCTTTCCTCACTTGTTCCTATTTCCTCCATTCCTCTGCCTACCGTAAGTGTTTCTTTACCAGCTTTAACACCTTCCATTTGTTTGCCAATTTCTACTGCTCATATATCTGTTCCCTTTCCTGCTTCAACCGCACCTGCTTCTGCTCCGGTGTTGGTTTCTACATCTTTTCCCTCCATTCCTTCTATTCCCTCCGCTGCTCCTCTTCCCTCTGTTCATCATACAGAGACAGGTTCTAGCAGCGGAAATATATCAATGAGAAGTGTTACTTTGGAAGTTCCTGCCAATCATAGCCTCCTGAGGAAGACTGGCAGAGCCGATGTTTGGCTCGAACCTCTCATTGGAGATATCGAGAAGAAGAAGATGGAGAGCCATAGCTGTTTAACTTTGATGAACGACGTAGTTCATTCTACTTTGAAGGTATTTCTACCAACAAGTTTTTTTCTTTTTTTTTAAATTATCTTCAATTTCTCATTTCCATGACTTACCTCTGTAGGCTAACCTTATTAGCACGGAACTAATGAGAAGAGTTTCCTTACTGGAAAGAAAAGCTCGTGAGTCTGAAAAGTCTATCCACGAGGCTGAGGAAATAGCTAGGGGAGCCCAACTTAAAGCAACCAACTGGAAGGAACAGTTCGAAAATGCTCAAGGGACTATAGAAGAGTTGCAAGAAGATAAAAACCTCCTAGAGCAGCAAAACCGTGGTTTAACTTCTGAACTGGCAACAGTCAAAGCCTCTTCAAGCCAATTGAAAAGAGACAAAGAGCTTTTGGAATGCTCTTTGTCAGAACAATTATCCAGAGCTAGTGAAGAAGTTAGAGAGCTGAAGGCACTTTTGGCTAAAAAGGAAGAATATGCAGGAGAGTTAGTGCAAAGCTTGACTCAAGCTCAGGCTGACTTACAGACTTCTTCTGACGAGATTCAAGCCTTGAAGAGTTCTCATGCTTCTCTTGAAGCTTCCCTTGATTCCCATTTAGCTGAAAATCAAATTTTAAAAAACGATCTTGCTATGTGGGAAAAGGAATATGGACTTCTAGAGGAAAATTTTAACATAGAAGTGAGTTGGGCTTTTCTGAATTCTCGTCGTGATGCTTTGACGGAAGCTGCTCAAGAGGGTTTTGACTTGCAGTCTGAACTGGCCAAAGTCATAGATACCATCGAGAAAAGCCAGCAGTCTACTGATACTCCTTCTCCTGCCCTTGAAGTTCCTAAAGATGTTGCTATTCCATCTTCAGAGGGTGAAACTTCTACAACCCAGTCTGTGGAAGTTGAAGCTTCTGTGACAACCCCCTCAATTGAATGATAGTTTTATCCCTTAGTTTTTTTTTAAAGGATTTTTTGGTAAAAGTCCCCAGTTATCATAATGAGGCACTTGTATAAACTTTTATTGACTAAGTTTCTACTTAGTCTTTTTAATTATATCAAGAAGTTTTATTAGTACTTCAATGTGTTCTACTCTTGCCTTTTCTTTTTAGGACTTATAGAATAGTTTAGCATTTTTATCCTTTGAAAATGCTTTATGATTCTTCCCATGACTTATTGGCATGAGGCTTATAAAAGAGGGCCCTTTTATTTTATCGACGCTTAATGAAGAAGACGTCTCAACTTCATAATGGTGTTAAGATACGATGAAAGTAATAGGAAAACACACGTTTTGTATGAAACAACTTTGGCAAGTTTTCATTCATAAACTTTTAACAAGTGTTTGACTGTTACATGTATTTCAATACATCTACAACTTTTCTCGTAACTGTTTTTCTTGTAACAAATTTGTAAATAACATAAACTAAACAAGGTTTTTTTTATAACCTGTTTCAGTACATAGTCATGACCCTATCCTTATATGTTAAGAAGGGTTTGAGAGGTGACTTTGTTTATGAGTTTGAGAGATGACTCTGTTGTTCTCATGAATGCTGAAGACTTCGTAACTTCTTCTCAACACTTGCTTCTTTGTGGCCGATTTTTATTCGATACTCGTATCTGTTTCTTTGCACCTATATGTGTATAATATGTAGTCCCCCAAGTGTTTGAGCGGTGAAGTATTAAACCTCGAGCATTTGTCTATTTCTTTTACTTTGGCCCTTTTCCTGAAACAGAAAGATATACTGGACTCGACGGTGTGATTATAGATGAAGACTGCCTAACTCGTGTGTATTTCCATCAGATTAATTGTAACCCTGGGCTAGGAATTTAAGCATACTCCATTTTGCCTTGCAGGTTGTGACTCATCATTTGGCACGAGTTAGGATATTTAGCCTAGCATCTAAAATCGTTAGTAAAATATTAATAAACCAAGAGAAGAATTTTTACATGATGATACCTGACCGTAGGTACTTTCTTAAAAGTAATATCTTTTTAAGTGGACAACATTCCAATGTGAGGGTAAAACTTTACCATCCATTGTTTCCAACTGGTATGCTCCTTTTCCCGCAATGCCACGAACTTTGTATGGTCCTTCCCATGTTGGACTTAGCTTTCCTGAGTTAACAGCTTTTGTAGATTGGAAAACCTTTTTAAGCACGAAGTCCCCAATTTTGAAAAATCTGAGGCGCGCTTTCCTGTTGTAATATCGTTCTATTACTTGCTTTTGTGCTGCCATCCTTATCAAAGCAGCTTCTCTTCTTCCTTCAAGTAAATCTAGGCTAACCCGCATCTCTTCATTATTGGATTCCTCCGTTGCCTGATCGTACCGTGTGCTTGACTCACCTATTTCAACTGGTATTAAGGCTTCCGTACCATAAACCATCGAAAATGGTGTTTCTCCAGTGCCTGTTTTGGTCGTTGTATGATAAGCCCATAGTACTCCGGGTAACACCTCAGGCCAATTACCCTTTGAATCTTGTAACCTTTTTTTCAAGTTATTGATAATAACTTTGTTAGTTGATTCCGCTTGTCCATTCCCCACTGGATGATATGGCGTAGATGTTATTCTTTTGATTTGCCAACTTTGAAGAAATTCTGTAACTTGTGCTCCAACGAATTGTGGTTCATTGTCACATACGATTTCCTTTGGTACTCCAAAGCGGCATATTATATTTCGCCATATGAAGTCTTTAACTTCTTTTTCTCGTACCTGTTTAAATGCCCCTGCTTCTACCATTTAGTGAAATCATCTGTAAGTACGAGTAGAAATTTTACCTGACCTTTTGCTTGTGTAAGTGGACCTACGATATCCATTCCCCATTTCATAAAGGGCCAAGGGGCTAAAACAGGATGTAGTAACTCAGCTGGCCTGTGCATATTATTGCCGTACCTTTGACATTTATCACATTTGGACACAAAACTGGTTGCCTGTTCTTCCATCTTAGGCCAATAATATCCTGTGCGGATTAGCGTTCTTACCAGTGACCGTCCTCCTGCGTGATTCCCACAATGTCCTTCATGTACCTCTCTCATGACATATTCGGTTTGAGAAGGGCCGAGACACCTTGCTAGTGGTCCGCCGAACATCTTTCGATAAAGATTACCTTGATATAAACAATATCGTGCAGCTTTTTTGTGAAGCGCGTAAGCCTTTCCTTTGTCATTAGGCACGGTTCCGTGCTGTAAAAAGGCAACAATTTCATTTCTCCAATCCCATGTTAGATGATTAAAATTTACCTCGTTTTTGTCAGGTTCAAGAACGGAATGAAATAGATGTATGACTGAAGCATCTGTATTGTTTGCCACGTCTACTGCGGATGCAAGGTTTTCTAAAGCATCTGCCTCTGCATTCTCATCTCTTGGGACTTGCACTACTTTCCAAGTTTGGAATTGCTTTACTAACTCCCGTACCTTTGCGAGGTATTCTTGCATTCGTGACTCTATGGCTGTGTAAGTCCCCAGCATCTGATTAACCACGAGTTGAGAATCACTCTTGATTATAATCTGTGTTATGCCGAGTTCTCGTGCCAATTCTAAACCTGCAATTACAGCTTCATATTCTGCTTCATTGTTAGTTATAGAATGACATTTTATAGCCTGTCTAATGGTCTCACCCGCAGGTGGTACGAGGACTATTCCTAAGCCTGCCCCTTTTACATTAGATGAACCGTCAGTGTATAAAACCCAAGTCCCCGGGTTCGCACCATTAAAAACTAATAATTCTTTTTCTGCTTCTAAATGCATCCCCTGGCTAAAATCAGCCACGAAATCAGCTAGTACTTGAGACTTTATAGCGGTCCTGGGTTGATAAATAACTTCATATTCACTTAGTTCTATAGCCCATTTTGCTAATCTTCCTGAAAGTTCATGTTTATGCAAAATATTTCGAAGCGGAAAAGCAGTAACTACAACAATGGGATAACATTGAAAATAAGGTCTTAACTTTCTAGATGCCATGACCAAAGCTAATGCTAATTTTTCTAACTGTGGGTATCGTGTCTCAGCTTCCAATAAAGACTTACTTACGTAATAAATAGGAGATTGTTTACCTTGGTCCTCGCGGACTAAAACAGCACTTACCGCGACTTCAGATACGGCCAGATAAATGAGAAGTTTTTCCCCTACCTTCGGTTTTGCCAACAACGGTGGTTTTGACAAATAAGTTTTCAAATTTCTAAGGGCTTGCTGACAATCTTCATTCCATTCAAAATGATCTTGCTTTTTAAGTGCAGAGAAAAACTTAAAACACCTTTCTGAGGATTTGGAAATAAATCTCCCCAAAGCTGCAATTCTTCCCGTTAATCGTTGTACTTCCTTTTTATTAGTAAGGATATCCGGGATTTCTTCTATTGCTTTGATCTGAGAAGGATTCACTTCAATACCACGGTTAGAAACAAGAAAACCCAAAAACTTACCTGATGCAACTCCAAATGCACATTTTTCTGGGTTGAGTTTCATATTAAATTTTCGCAAAATTTCAAAAGTAATAGATAGATGAGAAATATGATCATGAGATTGCTGGGTTTTGACGAGCATATCGTCTATATATACCTCCATTGTTTTCCCTAAATGTTCTTGGAACATTTTGGTGACCAACCTTTGATAGGTTGCCCCAGCATTTTTGAGACCAAAGGGCATTACTTTATAACAATAAGTCCCCCTGTCTGTGATGAAAGAAGTTTTTTCTTCATCACCAGGATCCATTTTGATTTGATTATATCCTGAGTATGCATCTAAAAAACTTAAAAGTTCATGACCTGCGGTCGCATCAATTAGTTGATCTATATGTGGTAAGGGAAAGGAATCTTTTGGACATGGCTTTATTTAAATCGGTATAATCTACACAAACACGCCACTTACCATTTTTCTTGGGTACAACCACCGTGTTAGCTAACCAAGTAGGATATTTTACCTCACGGATTGATCCGATTTTTAATAATTTTTGGACTTCATCCTGAATCACCTGGTTCTTGAAAGCACCTTGTTTCCGTTTCTTTTGCTTTATTGGTGTGAAAGAAGGGTCCTCGTTGAGTTTATGAGTCATCACATTTGGAGGTATCCCTGTCATATCAGCATGGGACCAAGCAAAGGAGTCTAAGTTAGCTTTTAAAAATTCGATTATCATACCTCGCATGTTCGTGTTTAAATTAGCCCCAATATAAACCTTCCGTTCAGGCTGTTGATCAAATAACATCACTGCATCAAGCTCTTCAATCGTCGTTTTGATGCTTTCATTCTCCTCAGGTTCTTGAATTGTGTCAGGCCTTGAGTCCAAATCTGTTTTCTCTTGTTCAGTTGAAGCTTGATCTTTTTTACTTTCAACTGTTTCCTGTAATTGCTATTTTGCTTTATTTACGACGCTCGTACTTGTTACAGCGTTGACATTTCTGGCCATCTGCTGATCCCCACGAATTTGACAAATTCCCCATGGTGATGGAAATTTGATAACCTGATGTAGGGTTGATGGGACAACATCCATATCGTGTATCCATGGCCTTCCCATGATTATATTGTAGGCCATTTCCATATCAACTACCTGAAATTTAGTTTCCTTCACAACTTCTTTACGCTTCGTTATCCGTATTTTATGTGATTGGGTTGATTAGTTCAAGTTCGGAGAGGATTTGGTAAGAAATGAGACATTCAGTCTCTTTTAAGAAGACTTAAGTTGGAAAAGTCAACTGGATGTTGACTTATGTGTTAGAAGGCTCGGAAGTGAGTTTCGATGGTTCGGTTAGCTTCGGAAGGTGATTTGTGACTTAGGAGCGCGATCGGAATAAGTTTTGGAGTTGTAGAGAAGATTTAGGCTTTAATTGGCAAAGTTGATATTTTGGCGGTTCCGGTTGATAGGCGAGATTTTGATATAGGGGTCAGAATGGAATTCCGAGAGTATCAGTAGCTTCGTTGTGTCATTTGGGATGTGTGTGCAAAATTTCAAGTCATTCGGGTGAGATTTGATAGACTTTTGATCGAAAGCATAATTTAAGAGTTCTTGGAGTTCTTAGGCTTGAATCCCCTGTTAAATTGGTGATTTGATGTTGTTGTGAGCATCCCAAGGTTTTGAACAAGTTTGAACGATGTCATGGGATGTGTTGGTACAATTGGTTTGGAATTCCAGGAGTTCCGGGATGTTTTAGGCCAAAATCATAGCTGTAGTAGGTCCAGAAGGGTTGCAGGCCTCGGAACCCACCCGCGCGGACCGCACAAAAGGAAGTGCGGACGCGGTATGTACTGTGCGGGCCGCACAAAATGAAGTGCAGTCGCGGTGGTTTTGTGCGGGCCACGGTGCTTTTGTGCGGACCGCGGTGTTTTTGCGCGGACCGCGGTGGTTCTATGCGGACCGCGGAGGCTGAAATCTGAGGGGTACTCTATAAATACGAGGTTTTGGATTTTATTTAATATTTTGACCTAGAGAGCTCAGATTTTGGCGATTTTTCAAAGGTTTTTCAAGAAATTTATCGGGGTAAGTGATTCTAACTCAGATATGGCTAGAGTACATGAATCTATCATTGAATGTATAATTTAATTCATGATTTGGGATGAAATTTGGGAAGAAAATTGTGAAACCTTTCAAAAATATAAAATGATGATTTGAAGGAACAAATGGTATCGGAATTGGATAATTTTGGTATAGTTAGACTCGTGAGGATATGAGGATTCTAAAAATGTAAATTTTACCCGATTCCGAGATGTGGGCTCGGGGCTCGAGTTTTGGTAATTTCAGGATTTTTGATATTTTTCGAATGTTTTCGCTTGGGCTTTGTTCCCTTAGCATATTGTGACGTATTCGTTCTGATTTTGGATAAATTCGATGCGCGTGGAGGCCAATTCGAGGGGCAAAGGCGTCACGAGCTAGAGAATTAGCCGGTTCGAGGTGAGTAATGATTGTAAATGATGTCCTGAGAGTTTGAGACCCCGGATTGCACATCGTAGTGCTATATTGAGGCGAGGCACGCGCTGGATGATGAGCATGGGGTCTTTTACTACTGGGTATTGAGACTTGGTCCGTCCCGACTGATGATTTTACCGCGTATTTGACTGAAATTTATTTGTTATCATCATGATTTGGGCCTAATTTCCATATTTGGGCTTCGTGCCAACTATTTGAACTCTTTGGGGATTTTGACTGATTTTCCTTACTATACTTGTTAAAAATCATATCCTCGGTCATGTTTCTCTCTGTTTTAAACGATTCGAGCCGGTTTTATCATACTATTCCTAAATGAAAGGAATTTGTAGGCTGAGACCCCTATCTTCTATTATTGTGCCCGAGAGGCTGTGAGGTTAATGACTGAGAGGGGTTAAGAACCCCAATGGTGAGGATATTACATATGTTATAGATCGGGCTGCACGCCGCAACAATACTTATATGGATCAGGCTGCACGCCGCAGCAATATAGCGCTTGGGCTGTAGGATCCCCTCCGGAGTCTGCATACCCCCAGTGAGCGCAGTTGACTATCTATATGGATCGTATTGCACGCCGCAGCGATGTACGGATCGGGCTGCACGCCGCAGCGGTTATTCTGATTGCTGTTATTATGAGAGATACATGGGTCGAGAGCTGAGAATGAGCACTAGTGATGAGAGTGAGCCCGAGGAGCTGATATTGTTTTGAGTGATTGATACTGTTCCCGAGGGGCAGATTTTTACTCGTTATTTACATGCCAAATTACCTATTTTACCTGATTTAAAGAGATTTCACTTGACTTCCTCACTGATTTACTGCTTTACGTGATTTTTACTGCTTTGATATAGAATTGCTTTGTGGCTTACGTATTTTCATGCTTCCAGCCATTATTTATAATTATTATTCAGTGAGTCGGAGTACTCACATTACTCTCTGCACCCTGTGTGCAGATTCAGGCATCGTAGAGTCCGCTCCTGAGTGCTGATCCTCCCAGTCCAGGCAGTGATTCGGAGACTACGAGGTAGTTGTTGGCGTCTGCAGCCCCGTGCTGCCCTTATCTTATCATTTTCTTGTTCTTAGAACTATTGTATCAGATTTAGTGTTCGGTAGACTTGTATCCGGATTTCTTAGTTGCTCATAACTTGTGACACTCATGTTTGGGTTGTGTCGGAATGGTTCTTACCGATGTTATCGTTAATTCCGCAAATTATGGATATTATATCATGCTTTAGAGTTATTTATGATATTTAACTATTTAAAAGAGATATTCTGTTTGATCTGGCAGGCCTTATCTTCACGAGAAGCGCCATCACGATCGAGTTCGGGAATTAGGTCGTGACATACCCGATAGCTAGCAATGAATACATCCTTAATGTTAGCCTACCAGCTGCCTCAGCTCTCTGCCAAAGTGCCCACACCTTTAATTAAATGCTGCCGATTTTGAAGTCAATAATAACTGGCCTGCTGTACTAACGCAATAACTATCTTCCAATAACACAATTACTGACGATCGAGCATGTACTTGGCACCTTCTCACTTTTCATGCCCCTTAAGAAATAATAAATAAAATGTATAATTTATCATGATACTCATATTAATTGATGCATATTTTATTGAATTTAAGAAAATAATTTGAAATGAGTAATAAATATTGTGGGTATAACAGGAAAAAAAATTTGTCTTCTCTTTATATGCATAAAGTGGCAAGTAAAAATAAAAATTTAATTTTAGTATACATGCCAAGTAAAAATGAACGGAGGGAATATATATATATATATATATATATATATATATATATATATAATCAAACATCTCTATAACTGCCTCGTTTGTTCCGACTATTTTAGGATGTTATAGCAAAGTGTTGTTATAGAGAACATATATTATAACATAACATGAACATTAATTTCGAAAAAGCCTGGTTTATAGTAAAGTATTGTTATATAGGAATGATGTTATAGAGATCTGATTGTATAGAAACTGATTTGAGAGTGATATTCGTGTTTGTCATCAGTGATTTAAACATTGATCGGTGAATTAAAGTGAAAAAATAAATTTTCTATTTTTGTGGTGTTAAAAGCTTGAAAACTCATAAATAATTTTGTGATTTATTGAAATTTTTAACAAGCTCATGATTGAAGTTCGTTGAGTATGTCATTAATTTGAAAGCTGTGGTTAAAATTTGAAATTATTTGATGAAGATTTGAGCTATTTGGTGATGTTTTCGTGAGTTAAAATTCGTAGAAGATGGAATTCAATTTCATATACAATACTAATGAATTTGTCCGCACTTCATGCAGTATAACAGTTAATTTAGAATATCATTCTTATATATTAAGTCGAGATAGAGATAAACTTTTAATAGAGACTTCTTTTATATACTACCAAAATAATTAAGAAATAGAAAATTAAATCTTCACAATGACCCGACACCATAGACTTTGATAAAAAGAAAACATAATTATCTTTTGGGATTGAGAAAACAATAAAACTCAGTACAAGTATTAGCATCAATTCATAAACGTTATTTATTCATGAAAAGAAACTCATTATTATTCAATAAATAGTAAAATTGCCCCACTTGCACGCTATATTGGTGAATTTATCATTTCATATATTAAATAGAGATATATTAAATAGAGATAGAAGAGATATTATTTTTTTCCTTAGAACCAAGACTCATTTTTTCCTATTAATAAAAGATACAAAGAAAAGAGCTATTTCAATAAGTTAACATGCTATAGAAATTGATCAGAACGAAAGATTGAAGCATCAGTTGACACTTATATTTTTACAATAATCCTAAAAATAGATAAAAATCGGGGTGAAAGGCAAAGAAAATGAAAAATTATTTCCCATTTCTTTTTACGTTGTGCGTTGGGAGGGAATGGGAATCTAGAGGCTACTCCTTTTGGAAGAAGATTTAAAAATGAAAAAGAAAAACTATTTTTCATCTAACATTACAGAGCCTACATGAAAATTTGCTCAAGAATTAATCAAAAACTAATTGATGGCACAACCAATAAAAAATAATTATACTCTCGTCATCTCATTGTGAATGTCCCATAGTTACTCGGTAAAGTTAAAGATTTAACAACATGCCAATTTGAGTTAATTAATGCAAAATGTTGTATAGGAATGCAACATTTTATTCCAAAAAGCGTGGAGTAAAAATTGAATGTGCATATATATAGAGAGTTAATGTTATCCATGATCATTGAATTTTTGTGTTTGTTCCTGGGTATGGAGTCGCCTTTATTATGAAGCGTTTTACACCCCCCCCCCCAATGTGGGACTTCCCGTGCGAATCCGGATTAGTCGGACCCCAATGTGAGTACCGGATACCGGGTGAAAAATAAAAATAAAAAAAACTTTTATGTTTGTTACCCAAAAGTCACTTTTTTTTTATTACATAAAAATTATTCAACTTTGTGTTCATTACACAAAAGTCAATTTTCTTTCTTTTGTTACAGAAAAATTATTTTATTTTGCTTTAGTTATCACAAAAGTCACATTTTTACTTAAAAAGTCTATTATGCCCTTGATATTATATAAACCTTCATATTTATGTAATACCTTCTATATTATATACTATATAATATATTTTTAACTATTTATTTTATTTATAAATAAAATAACATAATATTATTTTATTTATTATTTTTATAATATATTTGTATATTTAATTTTTGTTAACGTTAACTTCAAAATTTGTCAGTAACTTTAATATATATTAGTAGAGAAATAAATCATCATGTACATTTCCGTGAGAAAATTCGCAGGTAAATAGACAAAGAAAATGAGGAAAAAATCATATGTTAATTTGAAGGAAAATCCCTAGGTAACTTTACATGCGAATTTAGCTGGGGATATTTTCTTGGAGATTTACCTGGGCAATTAGTTATTTGAGAAATTATACTACTAAAAATTTGGGGAAAACCGTCCAACAAAATCGACCAAAGTTGGTCGGTAATGACCAATAACCGTCCAAAACATGACCATTAATGTGTGATCGATGCTGAAAAAGTTGTTTTATAACACTACTAATATATCTTGAAAATTAAAGTTAGAAAAAATTAAATATACGAATATATTATAAAAATAATAAATAAAATAATATTATATTATTTTATTTATAAATAAAATATATAGGTAAAAATATATTATATAATATATAATATAGAAGGTATTACATAAATATGAAGGTTTATATAATATCAAGGGCATAATAGACTTTTCAAGTAAAAATTTGATAACTAAAGCAAAGTAAAATGTTTTTTGTGTAACAAAAGAAAGAAAAGTGACTTTGTGTAATGAACACAAAGTTGAATGATTTTTACGTAACAAAAAAAGAAAAGTGACTTTTGGTAACAAATACAAAAGTTCAATGACCATGGATAAAATTGGGGCATTTGCATCTATACCCGCTTTTTGGGTCACGTTTTAACTTGTGCTCGCTTTGCAAAAAAATTGCAAGCATACCCGCTTTTTCGCGTAACTTCATCATACGGGGCTGAAGTAGCAAAGACAATCATGCAAAACTTCAGCATTCTAGTAGGCGGACCTGAAAGAGCAAGTGTGTTGAACCAAATGTGCTGAAATTTTTGTTTGTACTTGCTGAACTTAAGCATAGTAGCTAAAGTTTTGTTCTTTTTTTGCTGAAGTTTTTGTTTATAATTGCTGAACTTAAGCATAGTAGCTCAAGTTTTGTTCTCTATTTGCTGAAATTTTTGTTTGTAATTGCACTAAATAAGCTGAAGTTTTTTTGTCCTGGATTCATTAGTTTTGTCATTAAGCTTTTTCAAAAACTTCAGCAGAAGATACTGAAGTTATTTAGTTCATTTATAAAAACTTCAGCACTAAATAAGCTGAATTTTTTTGTCCTGGATAAGCTTTTTCAAAAACTTCAGTAGAAGATGCTGAATTTATTTAGTTCATTTGTAAAAACTTCAGCACTAAATAAGCTGAAGGTTTTTTGTCCTGGATTCATTAGTTTTGTCATAAAACTTATTCAAAAACTTCAGCAGAAGATGCTGAAGTTATTTCGTTCATTTGTAAAAACTTCAGCACTAAATAAGCTGAAGTTTTTTTGTCCTGGATTCATTAGTTTTGTTATAATCAAACTACTATAAAATAATCAGATTGTCAACAGTATCTAAATCATAAAATTTTGGAAACAATAAACGTGAAAAGAACAGAATTATCATGAAAAGAATCACTAAGTGTGACCTTAAACTTCATTCACAAATTATTGTCTACTAACTTACGTAATTATTTATATCTTATTTTTAAATAATCTGATAAACATACTTATGACAATCATCCCATGAACTGAAGTTTCATAGCAACACCAACAACAGCAGAAGAAAGAAGAAGAAGAAAACGAAGGAGGAGAAGGAGGAAGAGAAATGGGGCTGAAGTTGTTTAAAAAATGAGTACAAATTAAAACTTTAAAAAAATGTGTATAGGTTAAATGGGGGCGACCAAATAGGCCGCCCCGTGTAATTTTTATGATAAAATTATCTATATATATAACTCTGCCTCAAAATGAAATAGCCTGAAAATTAGCAACACTAATGTTTACTTGAAAACATGAAATACAACTTGTATTTTAAGAAAGAACATAAAAATATTAGCAGAGGAAATAAAATAGTAGAAAGCGGTTATCCACACATATATATATATATATATATATATATATATATATATATATATATATATCTGATGTATAGGTAGTATACTCTTCATTACACATATTACAGATAAATTCTCGCAAGCTTGCTTTCGGCTCTCAGTTATATAATCAGAATTAGCACATTAGAGCCCCTAAATGACAGTGCTAAACCATGTAATCTATATGGTAGAAATAAACTACTGTCAGAAATAGGCTTTTGTTAAGCTAATCTAACTTTCCAGATATGAATCATGGAGTATATAACACATTTAAAAGATGAAGGAGGCGTTAGGACCGTAAAAATCAGGTGTCATACGGAAGCTAGCTAAGCAAACCTTGAGCGACGATAAATCATACAATAAAGGAGAAATATTTCAAAAGAGACACAAACATTTAACGTGGTTCGGTCAACTGACCTACGTCCACTGCGGAGATGAGCAATCCACTATATAAAAAGAAAGTACAGAATATCGAGAGAACAACCTCACGAAGAGGCAAACACAAGTGACACACTAACAATTGTCTCGTAAAGTTCTTCCCCTAAACACTACTCTCTAGCCCCTATAGCTACATTGTGGATGCTACTGAATGAAAAGGACGGATCTTCAATTTATAGAACTCCAAACATTTTCCTACAAGAAAAAGGACTAGCCAAGTATAGGAGAATTATAATTTCCTTCTACAAAAAGGAAAACCCAATTAAGGTAATTATATTGTCATTTCCTTCAACAAATAGGAAAACCAAATATGGTAAGAAAATTATGGCAAACACCTAACAATTCTCCCCCTTGGCCGGAATTTTCTGACAAAATAAACGTGATCCACCTTCTTCACATAGCCTTCAACAGGTTGCATCTCCAAATCTCCACCACAAAGTTTGTCTCAACGTGCGTAGCACACCGGTCAAATTTCTCAGACAAAAATCACGATTATCGTCAAATATGTTGCGGCTAGAACTGAACCCGCCAAGATGAACTTGTCTTGAACTTCGCTCTGATACCACTTGTTAGGACCAAAAAAATCAGGTGTCATACGGAAGCTAGCTAAACAAACCTTGAGCGACGATAATCATACATCAAAGGAGAAATATACCAAAAGAGACACAAACATTTAACGTGGTTCGGTCAACTAATCTACGTCCACCGCGGAGATGAGCAATCCACTATATAAAAAGAAAGTACAAAATATCGAGAGAACAACCTCACGAAGAGGCAAACACAAGTGATACACTAACACTTGTCCCGTAAAGTTCTTCCCCTAAACACTACTCTCAAGCCCCTATGGCTACATTGTGGATGCTACTGAATGAGAAGGACGGATCTTCAATTTATAGAACTCCAAACCTTTTCCTACAAGAAAAAGGACTAGCCAAGTATAGGAGAATTATAATTTCCTTCTACAAAAAGGAAAATCCAATTAAGGTAATTATATTGCCCTTTCCGTCAACAAATAGGAAAACCAAATATGGTAAGAAAATTATGACAAACACCTAACAGGAGGTCATCTTGACTTTACACTTTTAAAATCACTGGAATAAGGAATCTTGTAAGAATGATAGTTCTGCATCTTCTTTACTGCCATGTTTAATCCCGTTTCGGTAAACTACCAGAAAAACACCACTCCAAACCTGTGTTCACATCCTCATATATATATATATATATATATAAACTAAATATGAATGGATTGCAGAAGACAAAGACTTAGAAATAGGGAACCTTTAATTTTGAGAGTTTCTGTGTGTAAACACCATTTTCCTAATCGTCTTCCTCTAAAAGATGAAAATTAATTTTATAACTGAAACGTTAGGTAAGGGATTTAAAGAAAGGTAATTAACTAAAAGAAAGGGGAAAAAGAAAAGAAGATGGTAAAATCTGACAATCCTCTTGGTTGCTTTCACAATTCATCATTGTCCTCATTGGTATTTATTTTACAGTTGTAATTACACATTAAATTATGTTGTAACATCATGAATATATTAAAAAATTTATTAATAAAATAAGGTAAAAGGCCAAAAAAATCAGAAATTAAATAAATACGGCAAAGAGATGTGTCACATGAGCTCTTACAATCCCTCTTTTATATATATATATATATATATATATAAAAGAATAATCTAACTCCAATATCCTTAACTATATCTTCTTCAAGACTTTCATAGTCAACAAACTAAAACTCATGGGAGGAAGATCCTAATTTTCGATGAGCATCAATGATAATTTATTGAAAACTCTACCGCTAATTTCAAATGGCTACAATTAGGGCTGCTCGGTGGGCCGGGCCTGAACCGGACCGGACCGGGCCCGCGGTCCTAACGGGCCTGGTGGGCCGGTCCTGGTTGGGCCGGTCTTGGTGGGCCTCCTGAGCCCGTCACGGGCTGGTCTCCATGGTTGAGCCCACGAGCCCGGGATCGTTTAGCCCGGGACCGGCAGGCGGGCCTGGGCCGGTCCTGGCGGGCCCAACGGCTATTTTTCAAAAAAAAAAAAAAAAAAATCTCCAACGGCCATATTTAAAATCTAGTTGTTTGGGCTGAAAATATGACCGTTTTTTAAGTTAAAAAAATGGCCATTTGGCCCCCAAAATTTATTTTAACCCCAAACTTTATATAATTACACTTTTCCCCATTTCTCAACTATAAATACCCCCTCATTCTTTCATTTTTATTCACCAATTCATCAATATCTCTCAATATCTCTCAATCTCTCTCAATCTCTCTACTACAATTACTTAATTTATTGTTGAAATTTCGTGAAAAATTGTGAAGTTGTTGAATTGAAGTTTTCAAGTGTTCAACGATTTTCAATTTTCAAGAAGTTGTTCGGCAATCCGGTAAACTCGTTTCAACTCTTACGTTTTTAGAATATATTTTTGTGTGGTTTAGTTTGCATAATTATAATTAATATGGCATTTACTTTGAAAAAAATGTTTGGTAAAGGAAAAGATAAAACCGGTGAAAGTAGTGGCCAACCAACTACCCTTCCCCCGGCTCCCCGACCTAGAAAAGATAAGCAAGTTGAAAGTAGTCGCCAACCTAGACGTCCTCCTCCTTCCGTAATTCTTGATAGTGATCACCCTTGTTTTCAATTTACCGATAGTGAATTTTATCATAATGTTGCACCAGGTGATAGATTAGATGATGAAATTATGAATGCTCTTTATCCTAATGAAACCATCTTAGAAAATAATGAGGAAAATGAGGATGATGATGAAACTCAAGCACCGGATTTAGATGATACACCTACTAGTCCTCTTAATAACCCAAGTGATGCACCGGTCGACCCACCTGTAGAAACTCCTACTTTTAATAGAGAACCTGCTAAACGCTTAGAAACATCATTAGTTTGGAATTTTTTTACTCAAGTAAGAGAAAAAAATAAGGCTAAGTGTAAAACTTGTGGGAAATTAATGTCGCATAAATATGTAGGAGACCGTAGCGGCACAGGTAGTTTGACTAGGCACATAAAAACACACCCTAGAGATAAGGCTAGATTTTTTCAAATGAAAGCGCATCTAGAGGGGACAAGTGTAGATTCTGCGGTTAACCCTAGTACAGGTTCAAATCTAGTTCAACCAGGAATTAACACTGTCACTGGAGGTATTTTATATTACGATCCAAATAGAGATCGTGAAGAATTAGCAAAGATGATTACTGTTATGTGCTTACCTTATACTTTTGCTTCTAATCCTAATTGGGTTCATTATATTAGAAGAGTGTTTAATCCTACTTATAAAGGTTGGCCTCGCGCAACAGTTAAGAGTGATATTTATAAATTCAAACATGAATATGAACAATATTTGCGTTATTTATTTACTCATATACCTAATCGGATTTCTATTACTACTGATATTGGTAGAAGTGGTAATGATTGTGATTACCTAACTGTTACAAGTCATTGGATAGATGAGGAATGGATAATGCAAAAACGCATAATTGCATATAGAATAATTAATTCGCGTCACACAGGTAAGTTTATAGCTAACACTGTTGCAGATATTTGTAGATATTTTTGCTTTAGCGATAAAATAATGGCAATTTCAATGGATAATGCTTCTAGTAACACCAGTGCTATAGGCATGCTTACAACAACACTAAATCCTGCATTTACTAATATTTTCCATGTTAGATGTATTTGTCATATTTATCATTTAATTGTCGGTGATGGTATGCGAATATTAAACATAGAAATTGAAAAGGTTAGAATGGCTCTTAATTGGCTTTTTTATTCAAACCGTAGAAGTAGACTTAGAGAGTATTTTAAAAAATGTGATGAATATGGCCTTAGAGAAAGAAAGGTTCCTAAACCTTGCCCGACTAGATGGAATTGTATGTACGAAAGTTTAGTAGTAGCATATGAATATAGAAACCCAATTACTACAAGAAAATATATAAGAGAATATATATACATAAGATACAATATAATATACTACAAGAAAATATATTATGCTACAATATATACATAATATACAATATATATACTACAAGAAAATATATTATGCGAATATATATACATAAGATACAATATATATACTATAAGAAAATATATAAGAGAATATATATACATAAGATACAATATAATATACTACAAGAAAATATATTATGCTACAATATATACATAATATACAATATATATACTACAAGAAAATATATTATGCGAATATATATACATAAGATACAATATATATACTATAAGAAAATATATAAGAGAATATATATACATAAGATACAATATAATATACTAAAAGAAAATATATTATTATGCGAATATATATACATAAGATACAATACATATACTAAAAGAAAATATATAAGAGAATATATATACATAAGATACAATATAATATACTTCAAGAAGTGATATTTATGCATGACAATTTAGTGTTTTACTATTGTTTTGTTATTTTCTTTTTTGTCAAGCACTTTAATAATTAGATATACATATATACTACATATATATTTTTAATATAGCCATGATACTACAAGAAATTGTCTTTAAAAAAAAAAACCTGCTAGGCCCGCGAAGCCCACGAGCCCGGCCCGTTAAGCACATGACCATGTGGGCTTAGGCCCGTCACGGGCCGGTTCCATCCATTAGGCCCACGAAGACCGAGACCGCCAGGCCCTGGACCGCCAGAGCCCGGGACCACGAAGCCCGGGACCGCGAGGCCCGGCCCGTTAGGCCCACTAAGGCCCGGGCCCGGGACAAAATACAGCATTAGCTACAATTGTCACCAGGAAAAGTAAAGTGCTAAATCTCAAAGAAACCGAGAAGACATACACTTCCCCTTTAAACGAGTGAATCACTTTTTCTTCTTCCCACGTGAATCTTCTTTTCCTTTTCCGCTCTTCTTTCTTTATCCATTTCTTCCAGACTTCCAGTTTTATGAATTTACTTCCTTTAATTTTTCACTCTACAGATATTATTTTACTCCAAAAAGATAAACTCACTTTCCCACAAAAATCAGAATTATACTACTAGTGGGTTATAAAAGGGGTATAACTGGTCGAAAAGTGCATGATAAACATAGTTAAATTCTTCATACAACATTCTCCAATTTCTTTTATAGCAAAAGAGAAAGAGAAGATTTCTTTATTCCTAAACTACAACAAATTGACCAGAATTCGAGAAAGAAGAAGCAAGGTAGGTAATGGCCGATGTGATAATTACCATTCCTCGTAATTGGCTCGAAAAATCACGCGCGAAACTACTTCAATAATATTCAAAACAAAACAATCAAAATCCACCAAATTCATATACCGACCAACCTGCAAAAACCAACAAACCTGAAGTCAATAACTATGGAATTATAAACAAAAAATCAATGTAAATGGGAAACAAAAACAGGAAAGAGAAATAACAATTGATATAATTTTTAGCATTTTATAGTTTTAAAAGGTCTTAAATACACGTCAAAATACAATAGAAAAGTAAAGAATACTCATTGCAGAAGTTCATAATTACAAGTAAGTGAATAGAGTTGAAGCCATTACTTTTTTTTTTTGGAGAAGCTTCGTGTAAATCTCAGTAATTGTGATGACCCAAAAGATCATCTTATGTTTTACAACTCGATTCTGTGTTTCGAGGCTTCACCCTTCGCGAATGCAACCAGGCTCTCGCGAACGCGTAGCGTAAGGGACCTGGGGGAGGGGACAGCCATTCTTCTACGCGAACGCGAGCACTGGCTCACGAACGCGAAGGCCAGGGAGGAGTAGCCTTCGCAAACGCGTCGTAGGACTCGCAAACGTGTAGGCCTTTAGGCCGCTGCCTTACGCGATCGCGGCAGGCCCTTTGTGAACGCAAAGAAGGCCTGACGCCTGAGACTTAAAACAAACCAAAACGGGATTTTTTTCAAAAATTTCATAACTCTTTCATTAGAAGTCGACCTAGGTGCGATTTTGAAGGTGGAATTCAACACCAAATCATAGGTTTGTACTCTTTAACTCATTTTTTTCCATTTCTAACATCACCCATTGAATTCCTAGCCCTAATCTTTGTTCTTTCATGGTAGAAAATTAGGGATTTAGGAAGAATTGAGGATTTTTGCAAATTTAGGATTTAGACCTCGATTTGAGGTCGGATTCCAAAACCAATTGTATATACGGGCTCGGGGGTGTATGGATAAATGAATTTTGATCTGAACCTTGGGTTTTGACCACGCGGGCCCGGGGTCGATTCTTGACTTTTTTGCGAAAAAGTTTGAGAAATCTAAATCTATGCACTGTAGTTGATTCTTTTAGCAATAATTGATGTTATTGAGTTAATTATGACTAGATACGAGTGGTTCGGAGGTGTATACTAGAGAAAAAGTGGTATTTAAGCATTGAGTGATCCGCGGAGCGAGGTAAGTATCGTGGTTAACCGTGGCTTGAGTGATTATGTCTTATTTGCTACGTATTTAAATGTTGAGTACAACGTATAGGTGAGGTGACGAGTACCTATGCGTTGTTGTTGAGTAATAGCATGCTAGTGAGTCTTATTCATAAAATTGTAGCTTTCCGTGATCATGTTATTAATGCTTAGACTAGTTTATTGTTATGTTGATCATTCTTGTCATATGTACGGATTTTGGTATTGATTGAGTATTGACTCAAAGTTGAGGTTGATATTGTGGAACCGAATGTTGAAGTAAGACTTGTTGTTGTCATTTCTATCTCCCTATTATTATTATTCCTTGTTTTGGTGAGGGAGAGTGTTAATGCACGAAGGGTGATGTCGTACCATGGTTTGTGAGTGTTAATGCACGAAGGGTGATGTCGTGCCATGTTATGAGAGAATTAATGCGCGAAGGGTAATGCCGTGTCATTCTTATTTGATTTATATAGCGAGGTTGAGAGTAAAAGCATGAAGGGTGATGCCGTGCCATTTCTATTGATTATCTTGTAAGGTTGAGAGTAAAAGCACGAAGGGTGATGCCGTGCATTATTTTTCATTACTGTGTTTACATTTTATTACTGGTTCAAGTTGTATTAACTACTTAAGTTTCTTTATTGCTGTGATTCTTTATCTTGTAATCCCCTCAGCATGTCTCCCTCCCGATATTACCTGTCCACCTCTTATTTGCCATTATTTTGTACATATTCGGTGAAACTGCACAGGGTTATTATGCATGTGTCTTGTCCTAGCCTCGCCACTACTTTGCCGAGGTTAAGCTCGGCACTTACCAGTACATGGGGTCGGTTGTACTGATACTACACTGCACTTTTGTGCAGAATTTGGTACTGGCATGAGTTGACCTTGAGTTTAGCAGCTCGATTTGATCGACAAGAGACCAAGGTAGATTTGCCCGGTCTGCAGACCCTGGAGTCTCTTTTTAAACTTGTTATTTTACTGTTTCTTTTCTTTCAAAACAGTGTATTATCTTTCAGAATCTATTTATAGTAAATCGTAGTAGCTCGTTAGTTGTGACTCCTGATCCTAAATGTTTCGGCTATCTTGGGTTTTATAATATTTCGCAAACTCTGTTTAGCTTCTATTTAGCTTAATTAAGTTCTGTCGTTAAATTGGATGAAGATGATTTTCCTAATTCTCTAATGTTGGCTTGCCCAACAAGTGAAATGTTAGGCGCCATCACGATCCCGAAGGTAGTAATTCCGGGTCGTGACAAGTTGGTGTCAGAGCACTAGGTTGCCTAGGTCTCACAATTCATGAGCAAACTGAGTAGAGTCTGGAGGATTGGTACTGAGACATTTGTACTTACCTTCCATAGTTTATGGAGGTAGGAACAGTTTCACTTCTATTCTTCTCTGTCGTGCTATTTTATTCTATCATTGCTAATTGAACTCTTTTATTATGTTCTTTCGCATATGGAGAGAAGACGCACCGCATCTTCAGTTGAGCATTAGCCAGAGCCCCCAGTGGCAACTCCTACAAGGGGTCGAGGTCGAGGCCGTGCCAGAGGCCGAGGAAAGGGAAGGGCTTAGCCCAGAGCTCGAGCAGCAGCACCAGTAGTATAGCCCCATGTGGAGTTTGATGATGAGGTTCCAGCCCAGACTGTTCCTGCCGGACCAGCTTAGGTCCTGGAGGGGTTCATAGCCACCCCAGTGTTTCAAAATGCTTTGGTTCGTTTGTGGGCCTGATAGAGAGTGTTGCTCAGACCAGCACATTTCCTGTGGCACTAGCCGTCTCTCGGGCTGGGAAGAAGTCCAGACTACGCTACTCACACTTTGGAGTAGATGTCTCCCTAGTTTCAGACTCCAGCAGCTCAGCCAGTTGGGCAATTCCACCGGGTGTTGCAGCACAGACCAATGACAATCAGCTATGTCTTCTGAGGCTTTGTGGAGATTGGATAAGTTTACCAAGCTTTTCCCATTTTACTATGGCGGTACATCTTCAGAGGATCCCCAGAACTATATGGACAGTTGTCATGAGGTGTTACGGATCATGGGGATAGTGGAGACCAATGGGGTCGACTTTGCTGCATTTCATCTGTCGGGTTCTGCCAAGAAATAGTGGAGGAAGTATATGTTGGCCAGACCAGCTGGGTCGCCGACTCTTACTTGAAACCAGTTCTTTCAACTATTTCTAGAGAAGTATCTCCCTGTCACTCAGAGAGATGACTCAGGAGGCAGTTCGAGCGTGTGCAGCAGGGTTCTATAATTGTCACTCAGTACGAGATGTGATTTGTGGATCTGGACCTTCATGCTATACTTCTGCTTCCTACCAAGAGAGAGAGGTCGAGGAGGTTTATTGAGGGACTTGCTCAGCCTATCAGATTGCAGATGTCTAAGGAGAATGGAAGTGAGATTTCTTTTCAAGTGGCAACCAATATTGCCAAGCGAGTCGAGATGGTTCTAGATCTGGGGAGTGGTCAGGGATCTGACAAGAGACCTCATCATTCTGGCCAATTCAGTGGTGCCTCGTCTGGAGGTAGGGGTACTTTTGGTAGAGGTCATCCTCCCAAGCCATTTCATTTAGCACTCCAGGCTTCTCATGGTGCTTTAGATGGTCGTGGCCCTCATATACAGTATTCCGATCAGCTAACCTATAGTGCACCAACAGTTTCTATCAGTGCACCTTCGCTCTAGAAATTTCAGGGTGGTTACTCAAGCCGCCAGGGTCAGTTTCAGGGTCATCAGCCACAACAGCCGAGATCTTTCTATACTTGTGGCGATCCGAGGCACATTGCTAGGTTCTACCCTCGAGCATCGAGCAATTCTCAGATCAGGGTTCTCGTGCCATGGTCCCGGCACTGGGTGTTTCACCACTCATCCAGCTAGAGGTAGGGTTCAGATAGCTAGAAGTGTAGGTCGAGGCATTAGAGGTGGAGGTCAGGCCGCTAGAGGTGGAGGCCAGCTAGGCAGGGCCCGTCCTCGAGATGTAGTTCAGAGTGGTGGGGCCCATCCCCGATGTTATGCTTTTCTAGCCAGGCCTGAGGCTGAGTCATCTGAAGCTGTTATCACAGGTACGGTTTCAGTTTGCAGTAGGGATGCCTCAGTATTATTTGATCCGGGTTCTACTTATTCATATTTGTCATCCTATTTTGCTTCATATTTGGTTGTGCCTCGTGATTCTTTGAGTGCTCCCGTATATGTGTCTACACCTGTGGGGGATTCTATTATTGTAGATCATGTCTACCGTTCATGTGTGGTTATTATTGGGGGTCTTGATATTCGTGCAGATCTCCTACTTCTCGATATGGTTGATTTTTATGTCATTTTGGGGATGGATTTGCTGTCAAATTATCATGTTATATTGGACTGTCATGCCAAGACAGTGACCTTAGCCTTGCCAGAGTTGCCTCGATTAGAGTGAAGAAGGACTCCTGGTCATTCTACCAACAGGGTTATTTCTTATATGAAGGCTCGGCGTATGGTCGAGAAAGGGTGTCTAGCTTATTTCGCTTATGTCCATGATTTTAGTGCAAAGGTTCCTTCCATGGATTCTGTACCAGTTGTTCGAGAGTTTCCAGAGGTATTTCCTGCAGACCTGTCGGGGATGCCACTCGACAGGGATATTGACTTTTGTATTAATTTGTGTAACGACCCGAATTTCTCACCTTCGAGACCGTGATGGCGCGTAACATTGCACTCGCTAGGCAAGCCAATGTTACAGAATATTTTACCTTTTTCCTTTATCCTTTTGTAATTAATATTTAACTAACTAAATCAGCGGAAATAAAAATGGAAGTACATAATTTAACTAATTACCCTTATACTATTAACGAAAGCAGAAGTAAAATACCACCCAGAAACTAGTGTCACAACGTACGAATAGTCTACGAATACTACAAGTAATGGTTTGAAAGAAAATACACCGGTCTCGGAGAAAGTAAAGCAAAAATGAATTTTAAGATAGGAGGGGAGACCAGGGCTTGCTAATGCCTACAGGACTACCTTGGGCCTCCTAAATGCAGTAATAACAACTAACCTCTCGATCAGCTACTAGCTCCGAAATCTGCACAGGAAGTGCAGAGTGCCGTATCAGTACAACTGACCCTACCTAGACGAAGTAGTGACGAGGCTATGGAGGGGAATAACAATATATAACCTGCAACAATTTATACTAAGATAGAAAGGAAATACTGAATGAAATATAACAGTAATTTGCATTAAATAAATACGGAACCCAATCGTTCTACCAATACTTAGCTATAACCAATCCTTAAGGGAGTTTTAACACTACAATAATAAACCTCAGCAGAAATGAATACATAAACAACCATTGATGCGGCGCGCATCCCGATCCCACTATATAATCAATAACAATATAACTATGCACCCTTATCACTCCGTGTTGCGGCGTGCAATCCGATCCCACCAGTCCACATTTATTACTCCTCAATATATCACCTTTATTCCTCCTATTGCAGTGTGCAACCCGATCTCACCTGTCCACCCTTATTATTCCTTGTTGTGATATGCAACCCGATCCCACCTGACAATCACATTCACCCTTATTCCTCCTATTGCAGCGTGCAACCTGATCCCAATATATATATATATATATATCATCACCAATCACAAAATAAAGACAAGTGTTTCACAAGTTAACTCAAATCCTCTACAACAGTTATACCTCAAACCAACACAATGGAATATCACTACAATTATGAAACTTCACCAGTTAAAACTACATAGAGAGACCATCCAAAGTGTACGAAGTACCAATAAACCAACATAAACCCACAGTGTGATATAATGGAAAAATTAACAACAACAATAGAGAAACAACATTTAACAAGAAGCAATTAGACATGGAAGCATCAATAAGCAAGTAGCAAGTAAGAGAGGAGAGCAATATATAGGGAAACGGGGCAAGGGAACAGGCTAAACAAGTAATTTGGCGACTCATAGGTGCTCGTCACCACACCTATACACCACCCACATGGTATTTCACAGAGCAAGCAAGTCGGGGATCCCTAATCCCTCAAGTCAAGGTTAGACCAAACATTTACCTCAAGTCAACAGGTAATTCACAGCTCAAATACCGCTTTACCTCTCGATTCCACCACCAATTCACTCGTATCTAGTCATAATTAGCTTAATAACATCAATAAATGCTAAAGACATCAATTCCAATGCAAAATTATAGGTTTCCCAACATTTTCCCCCAAAAGTCAAAAATTGACCCCGAGACCGCTTGGTCCAAACTCGAAATTCGGATCAAAACCCGATTACCCATTCACCCCTGAGCCCGGATATACAATTGGTTTTGGAATTTGACCTCAATTTGAGGTCAAAATCCCCAAATTCCTAAATTCTACCCAAAAACACCCAATTCTACCATGAAAAGCCCTAGATTCTAGGATGAAATCTTGTAAAATGATGAAATAGATTGAAAGAAATGAGTTGAGAATCATTTACCTATGATTTAGGAAAGAACTTGTCTTTGGAAAATCGCCTCTTGAAGTTTAGGTTTTGAAAATTTGGGAAATGAATCAAAACTCTTGTCTAAGTCCCTTTTTGCAAAGTTGCAGATGTCGCATTTGTGACCTAATCTTATCAATTACGAAGCTCCCAAGTGCGAGAATGGCATCGCAAATGCGAACCTGTCACATTTCTGCTACTGTCGAAAATGCGAATATTTGGTCGCAATTGCGATGACTCCCCTTCCCTGACTACTTTGCAAATGCGAACATTGTTCGCAATTGCGAACATAGGTTGGCCCAGCTTCCTTCGCATTTGTGATGAAAGCCTTGGAAAAGCGACCTCCGAAGTGATCACAAATGCGAACCCTGACCTCGCATTTGCGAGGTCTAAGGCCTGCAACACAGCTGAAGTATACCAGCTATTTTTCTAAGTTCGAAATAACTCTGTAGCCTATCCACAACTCACCCGAGCCCTGGGGGATCCAAACCAAACATGCTCACAAGTCTTAAAACATTATACAAACTCGCTCATACGATTAAATCGCCAAAATAACACCTAAACGATGAGTTCAACACCAAAACACATGAAATTTTCAAGATAGTTTCAAACTTTCTATTTTCTCAACCAAAGGTCCGAATCACGTCAAATTACTTTCATTTTTCACCAAATTTCACAGATAAGGCTAAAATATTATAACGTACCTATACCGAGCTCCATAACCAAAGTAAGGGCCCTATACCAACAAGATCAAATCATTTAAATTATTGCATTTTAAGTCTTATCAATTTTCTTCAAAAATTCATTTCTCGGGATAGAGACCTCGAAATTCAATTTCGGGCATACGCACGGGTCCCATATTTTATTACGGATCCTTTAGGACCTTCAAAACACAGGTCCGAGTCCGTTTACCCAAAATATTGACCGAAGTCAACAAAAATCAACTTTTAAAGGCACAAATTATTTTTCTCGAATTTTCACATAAAAGCTTTCTGGAATCGTGTCCGGACTGTGCAAACAAATTTAGGAGAGATAAAAGGAGGTTTTAAGGCCTTAAAACACGGATTCGACTTCTAAAATAAGAGATGACCTTTTGGGTCATCACATTGGTTCCAGGCACTCAGCCCATTTCTATTCTGCCATATTGCATGGCCCCGCCAGACTTGAAGGAGCAGAAGGAGCAGTTGCATGATTTTCTTGATAAGGGATTTATTAGACCAGTGTCTCGCCTTGGGTTGCACTCGTGTTGTTTGTAAAGAAAAAGGATGGGTCGATGAGGATGTGTATAGATTATCGGCTATTTAACAAAGTCACTACCAAGAACAAGTATCCATTGCCAAGGATTGATGACTTATTTGATTAGTTTCAGGGTGCCAAAGTGTTTTCAAAGATAAATCTGAGGTCTGGCTACCATTAGTTGAGGATTAGGCGTCCGATGTCCCTAAGACAGCTTTTTGGACTCATTATGGGCATTATGAGTTCCTAGTGATGTAATTTGGCTTGACAAATGCCCCAACAACATTTATGGATTTGATGAACTGGTGTTCAAGCCTTACCTAGATTCCTTTGTGATTGTGTTTATTTATGATATCTTGATCTACTCCCACAACCGAGAAGAGCATGAGCAGCATCTTCGGATTGTACTTCAGACGCTAAGAGACGGCCAATTGTATGCTATGTTCTCAAAATGCGAGTTTTGGTTGGACTTAGTCGCCTTCTTGGGGCACGTTGTATTAGCAGAGGGTATTCAGGTGGATCCTAAGAAGATTGAGGCCGTTCAGAACTGGCCTAGGCCTACTTCAGCCACAGAGATCAGTAGTTCCTTGGGATTGGCAGGTTATTACCATTGGTTTTTGGAGGGGTTTTCATCTATAGAAGCCTCATTGACCAGGTTGACCTAGAAGGGTGCCCCGTTCAGATGGTCAGACGAGTGTGAGGCGAGCTTTCAGAAGCTCAAGATAGCTTTGACTACGACGCCGGTGTTGGTGTTGCCCACAGGTTCAGGGCCTTATATAGTATATTATAACGCATCTCGTATTGGACTTGGTACGGTATTGATGCAGGGTGGCATGGTTATTGCATATGCTTCACGACATCTAAATGTTCACGAGAAGAATTATCCAATTCATGACTTGGAGCTAGCAGCCATTGTTCATGCGCTGAAGATTTGGAGGTACTATCTATATGGCATGTCGTGTGAGGTGTTCACGGATCATAAGAGTTTGTAGTATTTTTTCAAGAAAAAGGATCTCAATTTGAGGCAGGGGAGGTGGTTGGAACTATTGAAAGACTATGATATCACCATCTTATATCATCCCGGGAAGGCCAATATGGTGGTCGATGCTTTGAGTAGGAAGTCAGCTAGTATGGGTAGCCTTGCATACATTATAGTTGGTGAGAGACCGCTTGCATTAGATGTTCAGGCCTTAGCCAATCGGTTTGGGAGGTTGGATGTTTCACAACACAGTCTTGTTTAGCTTGCATGGTCGCCCGGTCTTCTTTGTTTGAGCGCATCAGGGAGCGACAGTATGATGACCCTCATTTGCTTGTTCTTAAGGACACAGTGTGGCACAGTGATGCCAAGCAGGTTACGATTGGAGATGATGGAGTTTTGAGGATGTAGTATTGTGTTTGTGTGCCTAATGTGGATGGGCTTTGTGAGTTAATTCTAGAGGAGGCCCACAGTTCCGGGTATTCTGTTCATCAAGGCACAACTGAGATGTATCAGGACTTGTTGGCAACAATATTGGTGGAGGAGGATGAACAAAGATATAGTTGCGTATGTAGCTCGGTGTCTAAATTGCCAGCAAGTAAAGTACGAGCATTAGAGACCTGGTGGTTTGCTTTAGAAGAAAGAGATTCCTGAGCGGAAGTGGGAGCATATCACTATGGATTTCATTGTTAGACTTCCACGAACTTAGAGGAAGTTTGATATAGTTTGGGTTATTGTGGATAGACTGACCAAGTCAGCGCATTTCATTCCTGGGACAGTTACCTATTCTTCAGAGCAGTTGGCAGAGATTTATATCCGTGAGATCGTTCATCTTTACGGTGTGCCGTGTCTATTATTTCTGATCGAGGTACGCAGTTTACCTCACATTTCTAGAGGGTAGTACAGTGTGAGTTGGGCATGAGGGTTCAGTTGGGGACAACATTTCATTCTCATACGGATGGACAGTTTGAGCGTACTATTATGATCTTGGATGATATGCTTCGTGTATATGTTATAGACTTTGGAGGATCGTAGGATCAGCTCTTGCCGCTAGCAGAGTTTGCCTACAACAACCTCTATCAATCTTGCATCCAGATGGATCCCTATGAGGCATTATATGGTAGACGGTGTCGATCACCAGTTGGATGGTTTAAGTCAGGGGAGGCTTGGTTAGTGGGTACAGACTTGGTACAAGATACCTTGGATAAGGTTAAGATCATTCAGGATAGACTTCGCACAGCTTAGTCCAGGTAGAAGAGTTATGCCGATCGTAGGGTTCGTGATGTGGCATTCATGGTCGGAGGGAGAGTGTTGCTTCGGGTATCACCCATGAAGGGTGTAATGAGGTTTGGAAAGAAGGGCAAGTTGAGCCCCAGGTACATCGGTCCTTTTGATATCCTTGAGCGAGTAGTAGAGGTGGCCTACAGACTTGTGTTACTACCAGGCTTATCAGCGGTACATCCAGTGTTTCATGTGTCCATGCTTCGGAAGTATCACAGCGATCCATCCCACGTGTTAGATTTCAGCACTGTCCAGTTGGACACAGATTTGACTTACGAAGATGAGCCAGTAGCTATTCTAGACTGGCAGGTTCGTCAGTTGAGGTCGAAGAGATATCCTTCAGTTCGAGTGCAGTGGAGGGGTCAGCCTATTAAGGAAGCTACCTGGGAGTCTGAGTCCGATATGCGGAACATATATCCCCACCTTTTCACCAGCTCAGGTACCTTTCTATTTCCGTTCGAGGACGAATAGTTGTTTTAAAGGTGGAGAATGTGATGACCCAAAAGGGAATCTTATGTTTTAGAACTCAATTCTGTGTTCCAAGGCCTTTAAAATCTTATTTTCATCCTTCTAGATTTGTGTGTGCAGTCCGGGCATGTTTCCAGAAAACTTTATGTTGAAAGATGATGAAAATAATAATTTTTGCCGTTAAAAGTTGATTTAGTTGATTTCGGTCAACGCTTTGAGTAAACGGATCTGGACTCGTATTTTGACAGTTCCAGTGGGTCTGTATCAAAATATGGGACCTGGGCGTATTCCCCGAATCGAATTCCGAAGTCCCTAGCTCAAGAAAAATGAGTTTTTGATGAAAATTGAAAGTATGAAAATTTAATGGTTTTATGAATTTGGTTAATGTTTAATCTTGTTAGTATCAGGTCCGTAGTTTTGTTCTAGAGCCTGGTACATATTTATTATAATATTTAAGACTTGTCTGTGAAATTTGGTGAGAAATGGAGTTGGTTTGATGTGATTCGAATGTCTGGTTGTGAAAATAGAGGTTTTAAAACTTTCTTGAAAATCTCATTCAATTTGGTGCTAAATTCGGAGTTATAGGTGTTATTTTGGCGATTTGATCGCGCGAGCAAGTTTGTATGATGTTTTAGGACTTGTGTGCATGTTTTGTTTGGAGCCCCGAGGGCTCGGGTAAGTTTCGGATAGGCTACGGGATGTTTAAAACTTAGAAAATCTTGTTTTTTTGCTTAAGCTGATATCTGGTGTGTCCTTCATCTCGTTCACGGAGGCACTCTCGCGAACACGAAAGGTAAAATGGGGGTAGGGTGATTTTCTTCTTCACGAACGTGGAGCATTAGGGGCATTACCCTTCGTGAACGCGATCAGGCTCTCGCGAACGAGTAGCGTAAGAGACATGGGGGATGGGACAACCGTTCTTATATGCGAACACGAGCACTGGCTCGCGAACGCGAAGGCTGGGGGGAGTAGCCTTCGTGAACGTGTAGGCCTTTGGGCCGCTGCCTTTTGCGATCGGGCAAGACCTTCGCGAACGCAAAGAAGGCCTGACGCCTGAGACTTAAAATAGACCAGAACGGGGGTTTTTCAAAAAATTCATAACTCTTTATTAGAACTCGACCTATGAGCGATTTTGAAGGCGGAATTTAACACCAAATCATAGGTTTGTACTCTTTAACTCATTTTCTTCCATTTCTAACATCACCCATTGAATTCCTAGCCCTAGTCTTTGTTCTTTCATGGTAGAAAACTAGAGATTTAGGAAAAATTGGGGATTTAGACCTCATTTTGAGGTCAGATCCCAAAATTAATTGTATCTCGGGGCTCGGGGGTGTATGGGTAAATCGATTTTGATCCGAACCTCGGGTTTTGACTAAGCAGGCCCGGGGTCGATTTCTGACTTTTTGGGGGAAAGTTTGAGAAATCTAAATTTATGCATTGTAGTTGATTCCTTTAGCAATAATTGATGGTATTGAGTTAATTGTGACTAGATACGAATGGTTCAGAAGTGGATACTAGAGGAAAAGTGGTATTTAAGCATTGAGTGGCCCGTGGAGCAAGGTAAGTGTCGTGGTTAAGCTTGGCTTGAGGGATTATGTCTTATTTGGCTATTTGCTACGTGTTTGAATGTTGAGTATAATGTAAAGGTGAGGTGACGAGTATCTATGCATTGTTGTTGAGTCATAGCATGCTAGTGAGTCTTATTCATAAAATTGTAGCTTTCCGTGATCATGTTATTCATGCTTAGACTAGTTTATTGTTATGTTGATCATTCTTATCATATGTATGGATTTTGGTATTGATTGAGTATTGACTCAAAGTTGAGGTTGATATTGTTGAATCAAATGTTGAAGTAAGACTTGTTATTGTCATTTCTATCACCCTATTATTATTGTTTCTTATTTTTGTGAGGGAGAGTGTTAATGTACGAAATGTGATGTCGTGCCATATTTTGTGAGTGTTAATACACGAAGGGTGATGCCGTACCATGTTATGAGAGAGTTAATGTACGAAGGGTGATGTCGTGCCAGTCTTATTTGATTTATAAGGTGAGGTTGAGAGTAAAAGCATGAAGGGTGATGCCGTGCCGTTTCTATTGATTACATGGTGAGGTTGAGAGTAAAAGCACGAAGGGTGATGTCATGCATTATTTTTCGTTATTGTGTTTACTTGTGATTACTGATTCAAGGTGTATTAGTTGCTCAAGTTTCTTTACTGCTGTGATTCTTTATCTTGTAATTCCCCAGCATGTCCCCCTCCCGATATTACCTATCTACCTCTTATTTGCCATTATTTTTTACATATTCTTTTAAACTGCACAAGGTTATTATGTATGTGTCTTGTCCTAGCTTCGTCACTATTTCGCCGAGGTTAGGCTCGGCACTTACCAGTACATGGGGTCGGTTTTACTGATACTACATTGCACTTCTGTGCAAATTTTGGTATTGGCATGAGTTGACCTCGAGTTTAGCAGCTTGATTTGATCGACAGGAGACCAAGGTAGATCTGCTAGCATCCGCAGACCCTTGAGTCTCTTACTAAACTTGTTAATTTATTGTTTCTTTTCTTTCAGAACAGTGTATATCTTTCAGACTCTGTTTGTAGTAAATCGTAGTAGCTCATGAGTTATGACTCCAGATCCTAAATGTTTCAGTTATCTTGGGTTTTATAATATTTTGCAAACTCTGCTTAGCTTCTGTTTATCTTAATTAAGTTCTGTCGTTAAATTGGCTGAAGTTGATTTTGTGAATTCTCTGACGTTGGCTTGCCTAGCAAGTGAAATGTTAGGCGCCATCACGATCACGAAGGTGAGAATTCCAGGTCGTGACAGTAACTTCTGAATCACCATCTTTAGCCTTTCGTATAAGATCATGTCACGACTACAACGACCAATAGCAAAATTGCAAAAGGAAAAAAATAAGGATAATAATTTATAGAGTGGAAAAGAACATAGAATAAATGTTATTTATGGCTTGAGTTATTTCCTTTTATTTTTAGGAAACCCATAGTCACTATAGGTTTAGGAAAACCCATTGTCCTAATAGATTTGGAAAAGGAAAACCTATAGTCCTTGTCAAATTGGGAAACATTTCTCATATATGTTTGGGACATTTGGGATCTATATATAGGGGTTGTAGTTGGAGATTCTATAGTTTGTATTGTGCTTTTCTTCTCATTCATAATGAAAAACTCTCTCTGCTTTTGCCCCGAGGATTAGGCTTAGCCGAACCTCGTTAAATCCTTGTGTTGATTTTTCTTCTCTATTTGCTTTATGTGTGATTATGTGCTATTTAACCCACGATATTCCGCAACAATTGGTATCAGAGCAAGGTTCGGGTTTCTACATATAATCTAGGGTTAAGATGTCTTCATCATCTTCAACAAAGTACGAAGTAGAGAAATTTGACGAAGGTTCTAGTTTCAATCTATGGAAGATTAGGATAAAATCATCCCTGGTGTTAGAAGGATTATGGAAAGCAATTAATGAGGATTTTTCTGAAGATATGAAAGAGACAAAGAAGGAAGACCTAAAGGAGAGGGCTTTGAGTGCGATATTCATGAGCGCTACAGGTAGCGTTCTTTGGGAAATTGCTGAAGAAACTTTTGCAGCAACGACATGGAAGAAGCTGGAAGATCTGTATTCTAAGAAATCGCTGACAAACCGCCTCTACCTGAAAAAAAGTTTATACAATCTCTGTTTGAACGAAGATACACCTGTTAAAACTCACCTTGATAAGTTTAATTCAATTATAATGGACCTGAAGAATGTAGATATCAAAATTGAGAGTGAGGATCAGGCCTTGATTGTGTTATGTTCTTTACCACAGTCTTATGATACTTTTGCTGATACACTACTATATAGGAAAGACATCATTTTACTAGAAGATGTTAGTAATGCACTAAAATCTAAAGAGTTGAAAAAAGCTTTCTAGATAGCAAAATTGAGGGCGAGGGTCTTGTGATTAGAGGAAGAACACAACGAAAGGACTTTACCAAAAAAAGTCAACCGCAAGATCAAAGTCTAGAGCAAGGAATCAACATTGTTATGAGTGCGGGGAGCAAGGTCACTATAACAGAGATTGTCCTAAGCTGAAGGAGAAAAGAGGGAAGCAGAAAATAGATAATTCAGCAAATATTGTTGACACTGGCAATAATTCTGATGATAGTGACTATGTAGGGGAAGTTTGTGCTGTGAGTTATAGTCATGGGCAAAATTCTTGGGTTCTTGATTCTGGTGCTATTTTTCACATGTATCCATACAAGAATTGGTTTGCAACTTACAAATAAATGAGTGGGACTGTCTACATGGGAGATGATAATCCATTACCAGTAGAGGGGGTTGGTAACATCAAATTGAAAATGTTCGACGGAATTATCAGAAATATTGAGTGTTGGCATGTTCCTCGAATAAATAGAAATTTGATTTCTCTTTCGACTTTGGATGATCAAGGGTATAAATTTCACTCCGAGAATGGAATACTTAAAGTGTGTAAAGGCTCCATGGTACTCATGAAGGGTAAATTACATTCTAAATTGTATCATTTTCAGGCCAGTATAGTTGAAGGGGAAGTTGTTGTAGCTTCTGGGAAAAGTGATCTGAATCAGTCTCAGTTGTGGCACTTGCGACTTGACCATATGAGTGATAATAGATTATCTTTGTTGAGTAAGCAAAATTTTTTGAATGGGTACAAAAATCAAGTTTTGAATTTTTGTGAGCATTGTGTGTTTGGTAAATAGACAAGGGTAAAGTTCATCAAGAAGGCCGAGCACAAAACCAGAGACAAGTTAGATTATATACACTCTAACTTGTGGGGTCCAAACAGAGTTCCCTCCAAGAGTGGTGCCAGGTATTTTATGACTTTGATTGATGATTACTCAAGGATGGTATGGGTGTATTTTCTGAAAACAAAAGATGAGCCATTTTCGACATTTGTTAAATGGAAGACGATGGTTGAGAAGCAAACAGAAAGAAAAGTTAAACGTCTTCGAACTGACAATGGGTTGGAATTTTGCAATTCTGAGTTCGATAATTTATGTAGCAGGGAAGGCATAGTGAGACACCGCACTTGTGTCGGAACACCACAACAAAATGGTGTTGCAGAACTTATGATAGAACGCTTTGTGATAGGGCACGAAGCATGCTTTCACACTCATGTGTTAGCAAAGATTTTTGGACTGAAGCAATCAATATAGCTTGTTATTTGGTCAATAGATCTCCATCCACAACTATTGAGTTCAAAACCTCTTTTGAGGTATGGTCCGGTTCGCCCGTTGATTATTCAAATTTAAGGATATTTGGTTGTCCTGCTTATGCTCATGTGAGGGATGGAAAACTTGAGTCGAGGACAAAGAAGTGCATATTTCTAGGGTATGCAACTAGAGTGAAAGGTTATAGGTTGTGGTGCACAGATCAAAAGACTCCAGGGCTAATTATCAGTAGAGATGTAACATTCAATGAATCTGCCTCACTAGATAGTTAGAGGGAGAAGGCAATAGCAGAAACAGATCGTGGTGTCAGTGTCCACATAAAGCTAGAAATTGAATCTCCACTAGCTCAACCTAGTAGTTCTAAAGTAGAAGAAGTGGAGGAGATGCAAAATATTGATCAAGACGATAATGTTGATGCACCTGCGCAACAACAACCATATAGCATTGCAACAGGTAGAGAGAAGAGAGTGATCAACCTACCGCAAAGGTTTGCAAATGTAGTTAATGAGAATCTTTTGGATATACGAATCTAGTAGGATTTGCTTTGGCAGTTGTAGAGACCGTTGATGCATTTGAGTGTTATAGCTATCTAGAAGCTATTCCGGGTACAGAATCAAATCGACAGATTAGTGCTATGGCTGAAGAGATTGAGTCTCTTAACAAGTTTAGGCGTTGCCTAGACTTGGTTGATGTGTGCGCCAATGGATAGAGCCCTCGAGAGGGTTGAGGACAATGTAGAGAGACATTGTTCCTGTTGATAAAGAGAATTCAAGCCAAGGGGAAGATTTGTTATTTGTGGCTTGAATTATTTTCTTGTATTTTTAGGAAACCCATAGTCCCTATATATTTAGGAAAACTCATTGTCCTAATAGATTTGGGAAAGGAAAACCTATAGTCCTTGTTAAATTGGAAAACCTTTCTCATATATGTTTGGGACCTTTTGGGATCTATATATAGGGGTTGTAGTTGGGGATTCTATTGATTGTATTGTGCTTTTCTTCTCATTCATAGTGGAAAACTCTCTCTGCTTTTTCCCCGAGGATTAGGCTTAGCCGAACCTCATTAAATTCTTGTGTTGATTTTTCTTCTCTATTTGCTTTATGTGTGATTGTGTGCTAGTTAACCCACGATATTCTGCAACAATAAAAATCAGGACCCATTCCGAAAGAAGGTTTTGAAAGATGTTTTGACCGTCTATATTGTTGACTATCTGAGAGATACGAACTTTTGAATCCGTGAGTAGAAGCACTGAGATGGGTCGGCAGTACTTGTTAGAATATGATAAAGAAGAAGAAGAAAAATATGAAGAATAGCCTCCAAATCGACCTGTATGAGGCAGGTTTATTTGTATTTTTGTTTTGTTCTGTAATTGTGAAGCTGGTAACAGAGGAAAACCCACGAAGCATATATAATGGCGACAAAGATTCGCGAGTACAAGTTGCAATGTTTGCCTGTTCGGAAGAATGCAGGAAATAAGGAAGTCGAGAATATGAAAAGCTGGATTAGTAAACGTTGCAACTATTGACCTTCATGTATTACTGTAATGAATAAGAAGATTTAACCAATTGGAGGTTAGAAAATAAATAAATTGAAGGTTATGGACATTAAAAAGTCATGACCCTAATGAAGGGGTGCGAGTGAATTATGGCGTTATATTGTGGAGTTTTTAAATAATTAAAATGGAAATTTTGAAATTAAAAAGTCAAAAAATGAGAAAAAAGATAAAAAGGATTCCTACATAGTTGCCACATCACCTCCCTCATGTCCCTCCTTTATATATAAACTAGAAAATATGATCAAAACTTTAAAAACTTGACTTGCGTTATAATTCTTATTTATTTCTCTTAAAATTAAACCACCTTACCCCGACATCCATAGAAAAAGGGAATAAAATAAGAACTCCATTATTTTTTTTTATTTTTTTTTGGCAATCCGCTAAGCAAGCGCCTAGGGCTAATTTTTTATTAATGAAAGAAAAGAAAAATACAACAATTAGGAACAATACAAATAAGGGGGACAATAGCACCGGTATTGTTACCCATATGCCTTGGCTATATAATCACTCCTCTGCGCCTCACATTGCCTTATGATGGCAGCCTCATGTAGAGGATTCATGGTGTAGCTGCCGGCAAAGTCTCACGAGGCATATAATCTCATAGCCGTGTGGATATTTTTCCAAAAGCATAGCACCAAGGCAACTCAAACCGGGCTAAACCTTACCCTACTAAACCTTACCCTAGAACTCCATTATTTAGTTTCTGCCATTGTCTTGAATTCTTAATAATGAAATCTATTAATAAGCATCCCTCGACGCTGGTGTATCTGTGCATTCATATATTTGAAGACGAAGGCTGTCATTCAACAATAAATTGTGTTTATATTAACAAAAATAATATCTATCTCAACAAAATACAAGTTTAAATATTTTCATCTTTCTTATCATTTTCCTAACAACAACTGAGAAAGCCTCTTAATTAGATCTGGAGATTGATCAATTCACAGATTTTATACATGTGGTTGTGTTTAGCTAAAGCAAAATCAAAGATGAATGACAAACAAAGATAGAGCAGAAAAAATGCTATTTTTATGGAGAAAGAGCAAATATAGAATTCCACTTTTATTGACGCAAGAAAATATTGCTCCTATAATCCATCCATCAAAATGTAGTTGCTCACTTTTCTTTTTAAACCTTCTTTCTTCCATATTATTTGGACCTTGAAGTGGAGACAGACACCAATTTGAAACAACTATTATGACCATCTTACCAATCCAATATATCTATTGCAAATTTGATTCATCAGGATCAAGCAATGACACAAACTGATAAACGCTGGCAATTGGTCCCCATGGCATATATAGAGCAAATAGCCGATAAAATTAAGATAAACCTATAATACCAAGATTCAAGCTCTAACCTCCAATGTAATTAAAAACAATAAAAAGAGAAACACACAGGTGCTAAATTTCGTAAATTTGACATCTTAGTTGGACATGAGGCGCAAAACTGAGTTGGATGTTGTCCAGGACCATCTCCTGCATTAGTAATTAAAATATTAGTAGTGACAGCTGCTCTTCCAACAACACCTCAAGTGTCTCAAACAATAATATCAGAACAACCTTTACCATTCTAATGATATCTGCAAAAAAAAAACTTAGTTATAATAACCCACAATCTTGATTATGTTTCCTCAACCATACTATTAGAAAACTGCTGGAAGTGGATAAATCACAATACTGCACAATCCAAAAGAGTAACAAACAACAATCAATTGACAAGTTTCAATTATCATACGTATATAAACCAAGAAAATTTTAAAAGAAAGAGGGGATTAGGGTTAGGTAGAGAAAAAAATTATCTCCGTCGAACAATAAGAGATTCGTAATCATTTGTGTTTACCCGAGCTTGAGACATACTTTATTGAAAATCAGGGATTGATAGTTGTTGACTAAGAAGGTAATGGAAATAATGAAGCACCGTTGGAATTGAATTCGCGTTGTTGTTGTTTTTCCGCTTTAAGTGCATGTAATTGAAGTGGTGGAATAATTGCTCTGAAACGTGCTTGTTTGAAACGGTTTGGGGAATTTGCTTTGAAACATGCTGGTTTGAAACAGCTCAGGGAACTGTGAATGTTGCGCCTTTTCGGGTATGAATGAATCCTAAAATAAGAAGAAAATCTCAAAAAATTGAGAAATTAAATAAATGTTATTCCTGTTCAATGACATATGCCATGTCATTAGGAAAAAGCCCTGCTTTATAATTATATATAGATATAGATAGACTTGCCAACACCCTATGTAGTAGAGATGAAGGCCATTGAGATGAAAAGCTTCAAAATTTTGTCTCGGCTAACGAGCTTTCGTATTCCATCATTATTGTTTACGTTTTCTTATTTTACTGCTGAATGCAGACTTCGTTTGGTTCTGAGGAGCACATATAAGTTATAACTCTGTCAACAAAAAAATTGTGTTCATACTTAAAAACTATTTTTACTGACAATGAATAAAATAATCCAACAGACACATTCATAATCAACAACTATACATACAAAAAAGAGAAAAAGAAAGGGACTTCATATATAGCGGCGCATCACATAAATATAACTGATAACCAAAATATCACTGCCAAATTCGGCTTTTCAATTGACAAAGTCGAAATTCAAGAAGTTTACAAACAATATGAATCATTAAATTTAGTTCAACTATTAGAAAGAACCCAACATCCATTTCAGCTAAAACATGTGTACAAACTACTCATGAGCTTTCGGAAGGGTTGTTGCCAAGGATGCTGCATGATTTTGATTGGAGGATATAACAAATGCAATTATTGTACATAACAGTTTCAGAAAACAAACTTTTAAAAATTTATATAATTATATACTAATGTCAGATTTGTGAAATCAACAAAAACTAATACTTTGAGAAATTGCACAAACTTACAAAAGGTATATGAGAATAACAAATGTAATTTGTCTTCTTATGTTAAGAACTGAAACAGGAAAAGAAAAAACAAATAAAATAGATTATAAAGAACTCTTACAAAGAAACTAGATTTCATCTCCTCGTAAGTCTACTTCTAATATTCGTCTACATGGCATAGCATCAATTTTCACTCTCAAAGTGTGTTCATATCAGTATATTACTTCGTCTTTACTGAATTTCTAAGTCCAATAAAGATAGATGATTAATCGGTTCACCCGACTTTGCAAGAGTGTTGTCTCCATAATCGAGCTGACGTTTGTCTTTGATCGGTCAATATTGTGAAGGCCAAAAGTTATATTCACCCCAAAACTTTTCTTGATTTGTCTCTTTATAAATCCATGGATAAAGTTTTTCTGAATTTTTCTATATTGTTGAATAGGTTTAGACGAATGTACGTTACTTTTGAGGGAGTAATGACCAAGTAAATACTCTACTTTTTATTTTTTTAAAAAAAGCACTTAATTGTAACGAACAGATGCAGCTCAAACGAAAACCGCTTTTGCTGGCCTTAAATGGCCTTTCAATATATGGCCCAGCCACTTTTTATTGCCGGCCTTTATTATATGAAAGGAAAAATAAATCAAAGAATGTAGGGAGAAAAGCCAAAAAAAGGAGAAAAAAGATAAATAGTCCCAAGATTTATATATAGAACCTTGGCCAAAGAAAGGTGTCACCCAACTTTATATATATATATATATATATATATATATTACCAATTGTAAATTAGGTTATTTCTGATTTTTTATCCGAACTAGTTTTAGGGTACGCGCGATGCGCGTGTACCTTGTATCAATAAAAATAAGCTTTTTAAAAAGTAACATAAAATATATTCAAAAGACATATTTGCATTATAAATGTAAAATTTATTTTAAAAAAATGTGAGCTCCTCAAATTATAAATGTTAATCATGTTTGAGTTTGGTTCGCTCTAGTCATTCTTCCTTTTGTTCCATTGCTTGTTTCATTATACAAAAACGTTAGGTATAACGTTAAATATAATGTATGATTGAAAGATAATGATAGCAATTCGACTTTCTATGAGCAATTTTGACTTTTCACTTCGATCGTTTTACTTTTATAATAGTAAAATAATACATGTAATAAATAGTATAATAGAGTAATAAATAGATGCATTATAAAATCAAAGAATATAATCAATCAAGATTTGTGGCAACAAAATCTCATAAATTCTTGGTAGTAAGCCATAAAACTAAGAATATTATGAATCTCAAGTAATACTCTCTATAAAGATACTTAGTAAAGTCCTATTAGGACATAGTTCAAATAAGAAAAAATTTAATAAGTAAAATTTTTGATGATTTTAAAGTGGTAAATATTTAAAAAATAATTAAATAACTATTCCTAAATATTAGAAACTAATTAAATAAAATTTTAAATATATTAAAGAAATAATTAAATAAATATTTGTCCAATATAACTCTATTCTCTAAGGATACACACTTTGCACTTGTCCCCATATCAATGAATAAATTAGTTTAAATTTCACATAAATTTTTTAAAATAATATGTTTGAGTTATAAAATAAAAATTAAATTAGAAAGTGTAAGTTACTAAAATAACGAATATTAGTTGCATTTAGCTAGCTGTATAAAAAAACTAAGGAGTTGTTAATGAAATGAGTGCAAGAAAAAAAGTATAATAATAATTAACTATAATTTATTTAGAGTATATTTTGGTTCACTATTTTATTCTTATTATTTTAAATTTGTATTTTTAATCAATTTTACTCGCTTAATGCTATATTATATAACTGATATTCCTCTTTTATTTATTTTGTTCATCGCCAATTTGCTTGATCTTATGGAAATAAATGTATATACCAAGGAGTTTTGTTAAATACAAAATTAATTGTACTTAGATGGGTGAAAAATAATTGGATTATGTTTTTTTGCTAATAATTAATTCAAAGACTTAATTATTTGTTTTATTTTTATAGTAACTCTTTAATTTTTTATTGATTCAAATTCTTAATATAGTGCATCCCAAATTTTAAATATTGAATTGTAACATGAAAAAATTAATAATGTCACGTTGCTAAAATAAACAAATAATTTATATAAGGTAATTCACATCTAAATTAGTTTTAAAGTAGAAAATATCAATTAGCCCAAATAGTTTCCATGATGTTTCCCTATATTTTTTACCATCATTGAACGTGCATGTGTCGGATGAGTTTGTTAAAGCGTTTAATTAATAGAATTTAAGTTGATGTTAAAATCTTACATATTAAGAACTTAATATAGAATTATTATAAATAAGTTAAATGAGGTAAAATCTTAATTGATTTTGAACTCCTAAATATTAGGACTTCATACATAATTCAAATAAGGAACTAAATTCTAAATATTAGGAAAATAAGTTGAATTACTATTTTGTCTAATGTGAACTTTATTTTCAAAGAGTAAAAAAAGCTAACGATATTTCGTTAAGGGTTTTCGTGCTTTTAATATAATATAGATAAGTGACTGCCGAACAATTTTCTAGAGTTATTAATTTAAAAGCAAAGGTGATAACACTGTACTAGTATCCAGATCTTTATATGATTGGAGTAAATCTGTGTAGTCTAACGGAAATAGTCTAACATTCAGAAAGACAGAAGTGAACAGAGGTAACAAACAATTCATCAGCACATATGATATATCTGGTATAAAATAAAGACCGTAAGATAAATGTAATTATAGAGAGAAACTGATAGATTATTCAACTTCAAACTTATGTATATAATGAACTAAAAACTCCTTTATTTATATAAGAAAGGAAGCAGCTGCGAGGCTTTTCAGGAATCAGCTGCTTTTCAGGAAGTAGCTACGAGTCTTTTCTTGAGCTGCTTGTAAGCTGTCTGCATGAGCTGCTCGCAACCTGCTTATTTAATAAGAAGTTGTTGCAAATCATTTCATTGAGTTGTTTGCAACCTACCTGCATCAACTACTTGTAGATAAACTTCAATAGAGTACCAAATAGATAATCTTCTTCAGGAATCCGCATTCCAATCTTGTATACCATCTTCTCAAAAGTTGAAGTTGGCAAAAATTTAGTGAACAAATCTGTCGGATTGTCACTTGAAGGGATTTGTTGCACATCAATTTCACCATTTTTCTGAAGATTATGTGTGTAGAATAATTTTGGTGAAATGTGCTTCGTTCTATTTCCTTTTATAAATCCTCCCTTCAATTGGGCTATGCATGCAATATTGTCTTCGTATAAAATTATGGGTCTTTTCTCACATTCCAAACCATATTTTTCTCGAAGAAAATGTATTATTAATCTCAACCATACGCATTTCGTACTTGCTTCATGAATAGCTATTATCTCGGCATGATTTGAAGTAGCAACAATAGATTATTTTGTGGAGCGTCATGATATGGCAGTACCTCCATATGTAAACACGTACCCGGTTTGAGATCGAGCTTTATGGGGATCAGATAAATAACCTGCATTTGCATAACCAACAAGATCTGCACTAACTTTCTTAGCATAAAACAAACTCATATCAAGAGTTCCCTTTAAATATCGCAATATATGTTGAATCTCGTTCCAATGTCTCCGTATAGGAAAAGAACTATATCTCGCTAGTAAATTAACAGAAAATGCTATATCAGGTCTTGTAGCATTAGCAAGATACATTAGTGCACCAATTGCACTGAGATAAGGTACTTCGAGACCAAGGAGTTCCTCATCTTCTTCTGGAGGTCGGAACAAATACTTATTCACTTCAAGTGATCGAACAACCATTGGTGTACTCAATGAGTGCGCTTTGTCCATGTAAAAGTATTTGAAGACCCTTTCTGTATAAGCAGATTGATGGATAAAAATCTCGTCTGCTAAATGTTCAATTGCAGACCAAGACAAAGTTTTGTCTTTCCTAGATCTTTCATCTTAAATTCTTTCTTAAGATATTCAATTGACTTCTGGAGCTCTTCTGGAGTTCCAACAAGATTTATGTCATCAACATAAACAACAAGTATAAATTCTGAAGCCATTTTCTTTGTACAAATATATGGACAAATAACATCATTTATATAACCTTCTTTCAACAAATATTCACTGAGGCAATTATACAACATGTGCCCAGATTGCTTTAAACTATACAAAGATCTTGTAGTCTGATTGAATACATTTCCCGAGATTTTGGATATGCTTCAGGCTTTTTAAATCCTTCAGGGATTTTTATGTAAATTTCATTATCAAGTGACATGTACAGATAAGCTATAACCACATCCATTAGATGTATTTCAAGCCTTTCATGTAAGGCTAAACTGACGAGATATCGACATGTTATGGCATCCTTAATGGGTGAATATGTTTCTTCATAATCAACTCCATGTCGTTGTGAGAATCCTTGTGCGACAAGGCGAGCCTTGTATCTTTCAACTTTATTTTTATCATTCATTTTTCGCACAAAAATCCATTTATGACCAACTGCTTTATACCAGCAGGTGTTTGGACTATTGGTCCAAAGACCTCTCTTTTAGCAAGTGACGTCAATTCCGATTGAATTGCCTCTTGTCATTTTGGCCAATCAGATCTTTGTCGACATTCTTCAATAGATTGGGGTTCAAGATTCTCACTATCTTGCATAATGTTAAGTGCAACATTATATGCAAAAATATTATCCACCATTATTTCAGATCGATTTAAATTAATCTCATCACCAGTAGAACTTATTAAAAGTTCCTCACTCAGTTGAGTCTCAGGTTCATTGATTTCATCATGAATCTTAGATCAGATCTTGGGTTTCCTCTAGAGATCCCTTCATAGTATTATTTTGATTATTTGTCGATTTTCTTTTTCTAGGATTTCGATCCTTAGAACCCAAAGGCCTACCGCAGTTAAGGTGTGCTTTAGGTTCACTAGCTCTCATGCTAGTAGATGGTCCTGCTGGGACATCAATTCGAATAGGCATATTGTAATGACCAGAACGGTAGTTTTGAGCCTTTGCACCTCGCTCGCCAATTCTTGTGTATGACTAGCCCCGTATGATGTATTATGACTTATGTTAATCGTTGGTTTTGGTTTTTAGGATAATCGGAATAGATTTGGAAGAACAATTCTCAACTTGAAGCTTTAAATTTGAAAGGTTTGACCAAGTTTGACTTTTTAGTATTCGAACTCAGATTTAGATTTTTATGATTTGGTTAGCTTCGTTGGGTGATTTTGGACTTAGGAGCGTGTTCGGAATGTATTTTGGAGGTCTGTGGTAGATTTAGGCTTGAATTGGCGAAATTAGAATTTTGGCGTTCTCCGGTTGGTAGTGGAAAGCTTGATATCGGCGTCGGATTGGAATTCCAAAAATTGGAGTAGGTCCGCTATTTCATTTGTGACGTGTGTGCAAAATTTTAGGTAATTCGGATGAGGTTTGATCAGTTTTTGCATCGCTTGCGGAATTCGGAAGTTTTGGAATCCTTAGGCTTGAATCCGATGGTGATTTGATGTTTTGATGCTGTTTTGAGTATTCCGAAGGTTGGAAAAAGTTTGAATAATATTATAGGATGTGTTGGCATGTTTGGTTGAGGTCCTGAGGGCCTCGAGTGAGTTTCGGGTGGTTAACGAATCAATTCTTGGCTTTGGAAGTTGGCAAGTATTTTGGTATTTTATTGCAGAGAAATCCTTCTTCGCGTTCGCAAGAGGGCTCTCGCATTCGCGAAGGAATAATGAGAGGGGCCGACTAGTTGTGCTTCGCGTTCGCGATGTAGGTCCCACATTCGTGAAGGTGTGGGAGTTTAAGGCTACGCGTTCGCGATGGGTGTTCCGTGTTCACGTAGGGTCGAGCTGGATGGTCTTCGCGTTCGTGAGTGGACCCTCGCGTTCCCGAAGAAGGGATTTGGTCTGAGGAAGCTTGTGCTTCATGAACGCGAGGGAGCTGCCACGTTCGCGAAGAAGAAAACACCTGGGTAGAATGTTTAAGTTAAAAAATGAGGGTTTTGGTCCATAACTTCAAAATTCATTAGAGAGCTCGAGATAAGATGATTTTGGAGAGGATTTTCAGAGGATTGATTGGGGTAAGTGTTATTTACTCAAATTTGGTTAAATCCCATAATTATGTCTTGATTCTTAGTATCATTTAATTTGGGAATTTGGGATGAAAATTTAGGGGAAATGAAAGAAGGTTTGGAGAGTTAATTTTGGGGATTTGGATGGTCATTTAATATCGAATTTTGGTGAATTTGGTATGGGTAGGCTCGTGAGCGAATGCGTTTTCCAGTTTTGTGATTTTTGGTCCAAATTGGTAATTTTTGTATGGGTTCATTCCTTTAGCATATATTGATGATAATATACTGATTTTGGTTAGAGACGGAGCATTTGGAGGCCGAATCGAGAGGCAAGGGCATCACGGGATAGAGTTTGGCTTGGTTTGAGGTAAGTAATGCTTCCAAACTTGGTTACGAGGGTTCGAAACCCCAAACTATGTGTTCTATGATTACTATTGAGGTGGCGCAAATGCCAAGTGACGGGTGTGAGCACGTGATTTTCGCCTCACACGAATTACTTCAAAAGAATTCTCAAAATTAGGTTTTTTCTTTAATTATGTGTTGTTCTAGGAATTACTGTGCGATTTTTCTAATTGTTTGCATATCTTTGTGTGCATATCTAATTTTATTAATGCATTAAAAAATACAAAAAAAATTTAGCATATGTACTTAGGATTTGATTTTACATTTTTTTGGTTAATTTAGTAAAATGTTGTTTTACAAAAATGAAACATTCACAAAAAATAACGCATTTTTTGCATTTTAGTGTTTAATGTCAAAATTTTGCGATTTTTCTTTTAATTTGATATTAATTATGTGTAATAATTATTATTTAGAATTAAGTAGTATTTTTGATAGGATGATTTGGTTTTATAATTTAATTTAGGATTTTAGTCTTAATTTTTTGAAAAAAACGGAAGAAAAGAAAAGAAAAAGAATTAAAGAGAAGGAAATCAGAAGTTGGGCCAATTTAATTTAAAATCCCATGCCCAAATCAAATACCCACCAAAATCAGCCCAAAAACCATGTTTCACCCGGTCCAAACTTTCAGGTCTCTGAGACCAGCGAAACGACGTAGTATAGGGACAGAACTACGTCGTTTCGATTTCAACAGATCTCAACCGTCCATTCATCTATATCCAATGACCAAAACTTTGCCCTATCGCCTGTATCCGATCCTGACCCGCCCCTGAGCCGGTCTTTCCCCATGAAACCAAAACGACCCCGTTTCCATATACGATTTAATCAGAGCCGTTGGATTCCAATCATCCAACGGCCCTAATTAAATCAAATGTTTCAATATATCAACCCCCAAACCAGGCCCTTCCCATCTCATTTCCCCCATCTCTTCAGATACCCGATATAACGCCACCATGAACCGCCGCCTTCCGCCCACCGGAAATCGCCTCACGGCAGTTCCGGTGGCCCAAATCACCCCATCTTTACACCATAGAATCCCCTCACCCCCCTCTTTCCGAATCCACAAGCCTTATCCCTCAAATATCCCTGGAATCCCTCGAATTTTAGATCAAAGATCGGACCCAAACCCTGATTTACCCAATCGACGACATCCCATAACCTCCACAACCCCCTCATGCCCAATATATCATTAGTTTCCCTCGAATGTATCCAGAACTCCTCAAATATCGAATCTGAGTTCGAGCCTTAGAACCCTAAAATTCCGACCAGTGCATGAAGGATCATTTGGTTGGATTTCTGGGCTTATTCAAGCTTGTTTCATCACAAAATAATAACGCTCGTTTGTTCTGCATCAGGAACAAACGTTTGGTATTATTTTGGGTTGATTCAGAGTGCCAAATCCAAGTTCGAGCTTGTCCAGTGAGTTCTTTCCTAATTTTTGTTTATTTTCATTAGTATTATTCTAATATTCGTCTTCCTCGTCTCTTTTTCTTTTTCTGGTCAATTTCAATTGAAATTCGATCAGTTCTTTGGTATAAATTATTTCTGTTCACTGTTGTTTCTTTAAGATTTAGTTTTGTGGATTTGTTTCGTATAATTAGGATATCAGCTTGTTTTAAGACTGTGAAATTGTATCTCGTTAATCACTTAGTTAGAATAATTAGGATTAGTTCAATAGTTTGGTTTAACTTCTTTAATTATGTTGATAAGAACTGATTAATATACGTATAATTCAAGTGTTTACCTACTTAAGAAGCTTCTAATGGTGGTAGAGTTGGGATTGCAATAGCTATTTAAATTAAGAAAGCACTAAGCTAGTGGGTAGTTAAAAATGAAAAGGTGAATTAATAATGGAGGATACACTAAAATGAATGCCTATAAAAAGGCTGAACTTGAGAAGTGTTAAGACACGGACAAGAGAGATTCTGAAATACTGGAAATAAAGAAGAACACTTTCTGAAAAATACTAAAAAATAGAGAGTGATAAACATTGATAGAGAAGAGAGCTAAGAGATAGAAATAAAAAAAAAATCAGAAACGGTTGCAGAATTTTAGGAAAATACACTATTTCGTTGAGCTCATTTGGTATTTTCTGAGGTTTTTCCTCTAGTATGGAAGCAATTTCTGGTTAGTTGATACTAAAAAGGGTTTAATTCGAGTCTGGTTTGGGGTCTACTGATTCATTGAGAATGAAATTAGGGTCTGGACTATTGTATCTCATCTTTTGGTTTCAAAACTAGTCTGCTGGTTCATTTTCTGGTGTTGAATGCTATTGCTGTTGTTGTTACTGTGATCACCCCTTTTTCCTTTTGTCATATCCAGGTACACTATCAAAACTTATCATGGAATTGAGCATTGATTAGCATGTAGGGAGCTTTGGAAGTTCAAGTTGAAATTTGAATAGACTTCTTAAAGTTCTGATGTGGCTATTGTTAATTCTTACCATTATATATGAATCAGATGCTTATCTCGTTTGATTTAACTTCTGGTTTGTGTTAAGTGTTGATTCATTCTAATAACTTAGTGTGATGTAGTTATTTAGATCTAGTGTATAATTTCAGAATACTGGAGTTATAATATTGTTTGAACTCTATGTAAATGAACGAACTGCTTTAAACTTTAAAATAGTATTGTTCAAGGCATGTCAAGCCTGCTATGTGGGAATTTGAGAATGAATTCATATGTGTTCAAGTTGTTAATGAGCATTAAGCCATGAAAATAGCCTCTCTAGATTTCAGATGGATCGTGTGTTCGACTAGAGTGAGCCCCTCTGTTTTCTGTTTTGATTCTTAAGCTTAATACTGATTGGAAACTCGAGTCTTGCTGATTTTGCTAGTCATTCTTTTTCTTAGAAGCTAGAAGATTGTTATGGTTAAAAGCATCTGTTGTTTCCTTTGTACTCTCAGTTTGTCATATTGATCCTTAATGGTGCGGATATATTCAGTCAAAAATGTTGACTAATTAGTTAAGGGATTAAAGTTTCATGGTTGCTATCCTAACTGGTGCAAATATGTGGACACTTAGCATGAATAAGCCTGTGTATCTTTTTTTTTTTTAAAAATGAAATTTGGCTTGGTTATTTACATAATGTCTTTTAAAAGGGAAGCCCAGAGCTATGTACTGTTCAACCAGGAGTCATTGTTTGATTTAAATTGATTTGAAGTCGTCTGCTGGGAATAGACTAAGCAGTAAATTCGAACATCGCAAATTCAGTCATGTATTCAATATCGTTTGGGCCAAATGGATCAATTGGTCAAGTATAGGCCTAGGCGACTTCAAATTAGTTTTGTAAAGCTCGGGATTTGGGTTCACCTCGTTTGTTTTTAAATAATTCAAGGCGTCCAAGGGTAGGGACTCGATCTGCAGTCCCGTTTTTCCGCTGATGACCAAGCCGCCCCAAAAACTTGGGCCCAGGATTGGGCCTAAGATGGAATTGGTTACTTCCCTTTGTATATAGGGTCAGTGATTAAGGGAGTCAATATTTGATTCGGGTTCAAAGATTTTATGAAAGATGTAGTGTTCCCTCATTTGTTAAGGTTGACACATCAAAATTGGGTTGTCAGCATCAGTCCCTTTGCGCCAAACTCCCCCTCCCCCTTTATGCATTTTCGGTTCTCGATTTGTGCAGAATTGTGAGCCCAATGGTGCTCATGTTTGTCAAGTAATAGGCCATTAGCAATTGGGCTTCAGGCCAGGCCAACCCTTGGAATAAAATAGAACGAATTCTGTGTGTTGTTTTCTTTGATTAGCAAATTAAGTTTAAACTTTAGACGAAAGTAATTATAATTTCTTTAAGCCTTTTCTTTAATTAATTAATTGGGCTCTTGAAAGTGCACCATATTAGGCAAGTTGTAGTCATGGCCCTCAAAAGCGTAGTTTGAATTTCCTTTAGAAAATTAGAATCGAGGTGTGCCGTACCAAATAAAATCTCGAAATGTATGACCCTCAGATAATTAATACTAACTCTTTTGAAATCGGGGTGTGCCATCAATTGAATTTTTCATGACCTCCGCAAATTTCTTTTGTTATTTTGAACGATCGTAGTTCGCTTTAGAACCGATTTAGATTAGTATTGTGATTATGTATATGCTCGCGTAACATAATTGCAAATTTAACTCTAAAAAAAAATTTGAGGGATGCGTTCGCGCAACTTCAACTAAAATTTTCTTAAATAAACAAAAGCGTTATTAATTGTGGACACGTTCGCGTGACATGATTTTTGACGAGCCAAAGGGAAAGGGTATACGTACTCGTAACTCAATTTTTTATTTACGAATAAATCAAGTGATTTAAAAAGCAATTTAATAGATGAAAAATGCACATAAGTTCAAAATTGTTTTAAAATCAAATAGGCTAAATATAACAGTTGAGCGACCGTGCTAGAACTACGGAACTCGGGAATGCCTAATACCTTCTCCCGGGTTATCACAATTCCTTACCCGGATTTCTGTGTTCACGGACTGTATAACAGAGTCAATCTTTCCTCGATTCGGGATTTGAAACCGGTGACTTGGGACACCATTAAAACACCCCAAGTGGCGACTCTGAAATAAATAAAATAATTCCATTTCGAATAATGTCACTTAAATTGGAAAAACTCCCTTATACACTCCTTCCGGGGGGTGTAGGTAAAAAGGAGGTGTGACAACTCTGGCGACTCTGCTGGGGAAAGAACCCAGAATCTCTGATTCAGGGTTCAAGAATTTGAGCTTAGAATAATTATTATATTTGGCTTTATTTTTTATCTAGTTTTATTCACATGTTTGTGCTTAATGTGCGAAATGTTGCTTTTTACCGCTTTGATATTATCTGAACTGTATATATAAACTGTTACGAAACCCTTCTTCTTTCTGAGTCTTCTGAATCTATGGTGCACACGTGCGCGTGGCCCACCTTTCTGTTAGAATTCATACCAAATAGAACGAAGTTGGGCCGAGTAACTAGGTCGAGTAGACTTTCATGCTCCCGGTACGTTACCCCCACTTCGGCTCAAGTTGTCTGCTTGGGTAAGCCAGGTCTAGAACAGTATACCCCAGGTTTTACACTTAGAATAACTCAAGTTCATACCGGATCCCTAGTAGGAACGTTTATTTGCATCATGTGCATTTGACTTCGCAGACTCAACACAGGGGTTGAGTCTGTCTAGGACAGGTGTACCCGAAATGAAAAGACCATCCTGATGCATCTTACTTGCTACCTGTGCATTCATTTGTTTCGGATTTGCATGTTGAACAGCTTATAGGAAAAAGTTAGAAAAGGAAAATCAATGTGAGAACCGAGAAAGAAAATTGACTATTTTTCGGAAAAAAAAAATAATTTCCAAAATATTTTGAAATTCTGTCAAAATTTTGAAAAAAAAAGAGAAGCAAATTTTGTGTTTCTTTTAAAAATAGTTTTATTATTACAAACTACGTAAGTTTGATTCTCGCCGGATGTGAGATACGTAGGCAACCCACATCAGGCCCAACTATTTAAAAAAAGGAAATAGATAATAAATAAATAAATAAATAAAAATGTGGGTACATAAATGTCGTTGTGTTGCCATGCCATTCTTGTCCAAAATATGCCGAATGTCCCCAAAAGGGCACCGGAAGGCTATTTTTGCAAGAATAGCCGCCTTTGGTCGTTTTTTTTTCAAAAAAATTAAAAAAATTGTTGCCGGTTAGCAAACACAGCCTTTAAATCTTCTTTATCAAAGTGTTTTTTTTGTTTTATGAATTGTTTTAGAAATATTGATGATTTTTTCAAAATGAGTCTTGATTTTGGTTTTTAAAATTAAAATCACTCACAGGTACAAAATGAGCACCATCCAGAACCCACCGTTCACAGATGTAGATGAGTTTCTATTTCGGCTTCAGATGTGGTGGTATGAATTAGAAGGAGATGGTCAGAAATGGGTCATTAAGTATTTGGGAGCTCTCACAGATATTATGAAAGTTAAACCACGCGATGATTTGATCACGACACTAGTGACTTTTTGGGACCCTGTTCACAATGTCTTTTGCTTCTCTGATTTCGAGCTTACTCCCACATTAGAAGAAATAGCTGGATATTCTGGTTTTGATGGAGATTTGAGAAACCAAAATCTTATATTCCCAAAGGCTCCCTCTGTACACCGATTCTTTGGTCTTCTGAATATCAGTAATCAAATCAGAAAAAGCAACGTTGTCAAAGGGTGTTGTTATTTCAACTTCCTATATTCAAGGTTCGGAAAGCCGGATGGATTTGAAATTTATGAAAAGGGCCTTACTAACAAACAAAATAAGGACACCTGGCAGATTCACCGTCGCTTCGCTTTCATGGTGGCTTTTCTGGGAGTCATGGTCTTCCCAAACAAAGAGCGGACGATTGATATTCGCATAGCCAGAGTCGTACAAGTCCTCACTACCAAAGAACATCACACTCTTGCCCCGATCATTCTCTCAGACATTTATCGGGGGTTGACTTTGTGTAAGTCCGGGGCAAAATTCTTCGAAGGGTGCAATATTTTGTTGCAAATGTGGTTGACTGAACATCTCCGACATCACCCCAAGTTCATGCGGTATGGTACGAGCAAGGAAAATTTCATTGAGAGTTATGAAGAAAGAATAAAACATTATAAATCTCTAGAAGGGGTGGAAGCGTGGATATCCCATTTAAGATCTTTAATGGCAAGTCAAATTGAGTGGACTTTGGGATGGCTCCCGATAAGAGAGGTGATACACATGTCAACCTTAAAGAGTTATTTGCTGTTGTTGGGTTTAAGAAGTGTCCAGCCGTATGCGCCACAGAGAGTTCTAAGACAGCTAGGTAGATACCAAGTGGTGCCTGATGATGAAGATTTGAGTGTGCAAGTGATTGAGCTACACCCCGAAGCCCCACTCCCTGAGGCTTTAATCCAACGGATTTGGAATGGTTGTCGATACTTGAAAGATGATACCCAAGTTCTAGATCCTGCGAAAGGTGAGATAAATCCGGGTTATCCTAGGTGGTTTGATAAAAGATCCTGTGTGGATGATGCACCAGAACCCGATCCTAGAAGGCCCATAAAAAGACCGCATGTTCAAGCCTTTGATGACAAAATCCAAGAACAGTTGGCTTGGGGTGAAAAGGAAAAGGGGTACAAAGCAACTATTCATGCCTTAGAAGAAAGCCTGAGGAACCTCAATTTGGAGAATGACTTACAAACACAAAAAGCAGAAGGTGAAAGAAGAGTCTGATTTGCGAGAATAAAGCTCTCCGCGCTCAGTTTCAACAAATGAAGAAAGCCTCTGAAGCGCCAGTGAGAAGCTGGAAAGATCAAAAAATCATTTCCAATCTGATGGAAATGATGCAAGATTACAACTCCATTTTGGCAAGAACCAAAAAGACGTTAGATAAAGCTAAGGAAAAAATCATACAGTTGAATGAGGATGCCAAATCTAGTAAAAAAACACCAAGTAATTAGATTTGAAGAAGAAATGGCTCAATTCGAGAAAGAGAAGGATCATTGGATACGTTCAAAGGCTCAGCTCCATGCACAATTGGAAGAAATGAGAAGGTACAACAGAGAACATCAACATGCAGATATTGATAGGGAGTTGATTTTACATTTTTTTGGTTAATTTAGTAAAATGTTGTTTTACAAAAATGAAATATTCACAAAAAATAACGCATTTTTTTGCATTTTAGTGTTTAATATCAAAATTATGCGATTTTTCTTTTAATTTGATATTAATTATGTGTAATAATTATTATTTAGAATTAAGTAGTATTTTTGATAGGATGATTTGGTTTTATAATTTAATTTAGGATTTTAGTCTTAATTTTTTGAAAAAAAAAAAGAAAGAAAAGAAAAGAAAAAGAATTAAAGAGAAGGAAATCAGAAGTTGGGCCAATTTAATTTAAAATCCCAGGCCCAAATCAAATACCCACCAAAATCAGCCCAAAAACCATGTTTCACCCGGTCCAAACTTTCAGCTCTCTGAGACCAGCGAAACGACGTAGTATAGGGACACAACTACGTCGTTTCGATTTCAACATATCTCAACCGTCCATTCATCTACATCCAACTACCAGAAATTTGCCCCATCACCCGTATCCGATCCTGACCCGCACTTGAACCGGTCTTGCCCCATGAAACCAAAAAGACCCCGTTTCCCATTTACGATTTAATCAGAGCCGTTGGATTCCAATCATCCAACGGCCCTAATTAAATCAAATGTTTCAATATATCAACTCCCCTAAACCCTGCCCTTCCCATCTCATTCCCCCATGTCTTCAGATACCCGATATAATGCCACCATGAACCCCCGCCTTCCGCCCACCAGAAATCGCCTCACGGCGGTTCCGGTGGCCCAAATCACCCTATCTTTACACCATAGAATCCCCTCACTCCCCTATTTCCGAATCAACAAACCTTATCCCTCAAATATCCCTGGAATTCCTCGAATTTCAAATCAAAGATCGGACTCAAACCCTAGTTTACCCAATCGACCCCAAACTGACACCCCATAACCTCCACAACCCCCTCATGCCTAATATATCATTAGTTTCCCTCGAATGTATCCAGAAGTCCTCAAATATCGAATCTGAGTTCGAGCCTTAGAAACCTAAAATTCCGACCAGTGCATGAAAGATCATTTGGTTGGATTTCTGGGCTTATTCAAGCTTGTTTCATCACAAAATAATAACGCTCATTTGTTCTGCATCAGGAACAAACGTTTGGTATTATTTTGGGTTGATTCAGAGTCCCAAATCCAAGTTCGAGCATGTCTAGTGAGTTCTTTCCTAGTTTTTGTTTATTTTCATTAGTATTATTCCGATATTCGTCTTCCTCGTCTCTTTTTATTTTTCTGGTCAATTTCAATTGAAATTCGATTAGTTCTTTGGTATAAATTATTTCTGTTCACTGTTGTTTCTTTAAGATTTGGTTTTGTGGATTTGTTTCGTATAATTAGGATATCAGCTTGTTTTAAGACTGTGAAATTGTATCTCGTTAATCACTTAGTCAGAATAATTAGGATTAGTTCAATAGTTTGGTTTAACTTCTTTAATTATGTTGATAAGAACTGATTAATATAAGTATAATTCAAGTGTTTACCTACTTAAGAAGCTTCTAATAGTGGTAGGGTTGGGATTACAATAGCTGTTTAAATTAAAAAAGCACTAAGCTAGTGGGTAGTTAAAAATGAAAAGGTGAATTGATAATGGAGGATACACGAAAATGAATGTCTATAAAAAGGCTGAACTTGAGAAGTGTTAAGACACGGACAAGAGAGATTCTGAAATACTGGAAATAAAGAAAAACACTTTCTGAAAAATACTAAAAATAGAGAGTGATAGACATTGATAGAGAAGAGAGCTAAGAGATAGAAATCAAAAAAAAAAATCAGAAACGGTTGCAAAATTTTAGGAAAGTACACTGTTTCATTGAGCTCATTTGGTATTTTCTGAGGATTTTCCTCTAGTATGGAAGCAATTTCTGGTTAGCTGATACTAAAAAGGGTTTAATTCTAGTCTGGTTTGGGGTCTGCTGATTCATTGAGACTGAAATTAGGGTCTGGACTATTGTATCTCATCTTTTGGTTTCAAAACTAGTCTGCTGGTTCATTTTCTAGGGTTGAATGCTATTGCTACTACTGTTTACTGTGATCACCCCTTTTTCCTTTTGTAATATCCAGGTACACTATCAAAACTTATCATGGAATTGAGAATTGATTAGCATGTAGGGAGCTTTGGAAGTTCAAGTTGAAATTTGAATAGACTTCTTAAAGTTCTGATGTGGATATTGTTAATTCTTACCATTATATGTGAATCAGATGCTTCATCTCGTTTGATTTAACTTTTGGTTTGTGTTAAGTGTTGATTCATGTTAATAACTTAGTGTGATGTAGTTATTTATATCTAGTGTATAATTTCAGAATACTGGGGTTATAATATTGTTTGAACTCTATATAAATGAACGGACTGCTTTAAACTTTAAAATAGTATTGTTCAAGGCATGTCAAGCCTGCTATGTGGGAATTTGAGAATGAATTCATATGTGTTCAAGTTGTTAATGAGCATTAAGCCATGAAAATAGCCTCTCTAGATTTCAGATGGATCGTGTGTTCGACTAGAGTGAGCCCCTCTGTTTTCTCTTTTGATTCTTAAGCTTAATACTGATTGGAAACTCGAGTCTTGCTGATTTTGCTAGTCATTCTTTTTCTTAGAAGCTAGAAGATTGTTATGGTTAAAAGCATCTGCTGTTTCTATTGTACTCTCAGTTTGTCATATTGATCCTTAATGGTGCGGATATATTCAGTCGAAAATGTTGACTAATTAGTTAAGGGATTAAAGTTTCATGGTTACTATCCTAACTGGTGCAAATATGTGGACACTTTGCATGAATAAGCCTGTGTATCTTTTTTTTTAAATGAAATTTGACTTGGTTATTTACATAATGTCTTTTAAAAGGGAAGCCCAGAGCTATGTACTGTTCAAGCAGGAGTCATTGTTTGATTTAAATTGATTTGAAGTCGTCTGCTGGGAATAGACTAAGCATTAAATTCGAACATCGCAAATTCAGTCATGTATTCAATATTGTTTGGGCCAAATGGATCAATTGGTCAAGTACAGGCCTAAGAGACTTCAAATTAGTTTTGTAAAGCTCGGGATTCGGATTCACCTCGTTTGTCTTTAAATAATTCAAGGCGTCCAAGGGTAAGGACTCGATCTGCAGTCCTGTTTATCCGCTGATGACCAAGCCGCCCCAAAAACTTGGGCCCAGGATTGGGCCTAAGATGGAATTGGTTACTTCCCTTTGTATATAGGGTCAGTGATTAAGGGAGTCAATATTTGGTTCAGGTTCAAAGATTTTATGAAAGATGTAGTGTTCCCTCATTTGTTAAGGTTTACACATCAAAATTGGGTTGTCAGCATCAGTCCCTTTGCGCCAAACTCCCCCTCCCCCTTTATGCATTTTCGGTTCTCGATTTGTGCGGCATTGTGAGTCCAATGGTGCTCATGTTTGTCAAGTAATAGGCCATTAGCAATTGGCCTTCTGGCCAGGCCAACCCTTGGAATAAAATAGAACGGATTCCGTGTGTTGTTTTCTTTGATTAGCAAATTAAGATTAAACTTTAGACGAAAGTTATTATAATTTCTTTAAACCTTTTCCTTAATTAATTAATTGGGTTTTTGAAAGTGAGCCATATTAGGCATAATATAGTCACGGCCCTCAAAAGCGTAGTTTGAATTTCCTTTAGAAAATTAGAATCGAGGTGCGGCGTACCAAATAAAATCTCGAAATGTATGACTCTCAGATAATTAATACTAACTTTTTTAAAATCGGGGCGTGCCATCAATTGAATTTTTCATGACCTCCGCAATTTTTTTTTGTTATTTTGAACAATCGTAGTTCGCTTTAGAACCGATTTAGATTAATATTGTGATTATGTATACGCTCTCGTAATATAATTGCAAATTTAACTCTAAAAAAAGACTCGAGGCATGCGTTCGCGCAACTTCAACTAAAATTTTCTTAAATAAACAAAAACGTTATTAATTGTGGACACGTTCGCGTGACATGATTTTTGACGCGCCTAAGGGAAAGAGTATACGTACGCGTAACTCAATTCTTTATTTACGAATAAATCAAGTGATTTAAAAAGCGGTTTAATAGTTGAAAAATGCACATAGGTTCAAAATTATTTTAAAATCAGATAATAGGCTAAATATAATAGTTGAGCGACCGTGCTAGAACCACGAAACTCGGGAATGCCTAATACCTTCTCCCGGGTTAACAAAATTCCGTACCCGGATTTCTATGTTCACGAATTGTATAACAGAGTCAATCTTTTCTCGATTCGGGATTTGAAACTGGTGACTTGGGACACCATTAAAATACCCCAAGTGGCGACTCTGAAATAAATAAAACAATCCCATTTCGAATAATGTCACTTAAATTGGAAAAATACCCTTATACACTCTTTCCGGGGGGTGTAGGTAAAAAAGAGGTATGACAACGGGCATGTGGGCATGCAGTGTGAGAAATGTCGCATGGATCATTCCATGGCATCGCGTAGTGGCTCTTCTTGTTGATATATGTGTTGCAATTATGTGACTAAGTTAATGAGCTGTAAATCATGCTAATTATCATGTTAAGGCTTCACGCCAATACTATTGAGACCCGAGAGGTCGTTTTTTGCTGTCATATCATTAGCTTCATTGATATTTTGTACTCAGTCCTATTCATGCATATTATATCATGTCTTAGTCTCGGTTATTGTTATTTGGCTTATCATATCTGTTACATCCCGTACTTTAACGTTAGGATTCGTCGAAGTGATAATGTATGAGTTGGAAGGGATTAAGGTTATACATGAAGATAGGGATGTAAGACCCTCTAAGTTTGAAGAATTTTGGAACTACTAGATTTAGCTTGAGATGTATTTTCTTTAAAGTAAACCATTTTCGGTAAAAGTTGATAGATACGATTTTATATGGTTGTGATAAGTTTTAAATTAAATATATGACATGTGGAGTTTATAAATGAGGTTTTATTTATTATAAGAATATATAGTATTTTATCATAAGAAAAGTTATCCTTTTTTCCGTTTTGAGAATTATAGTACAAAAGAATTTCTTTATTGTAAAGGTATAAATTATTTTCTCACAAGAAAAGAAGGTTATCTTTTTACCATTTTAAAAATTAAGCATACAAAAATTTGTACTCTTTACATGAGATTAGGAAAATTAGAAGTTAAAAATATATTTATTTTTACATGGGTATTTTAATGAAATAATAGTGTATCTATTTATTTTGTATGGTACCACATGACCATGATAGTAAAGTATATTATAGTATGGTATATAAAGTGTATTAAAAATAAGTAGAATTTTAAGTAATTTAAGACAATTCTTCGTTATGCGGATAATTGGTACTTATCTAAAAAGAATTTGGATAAGGTTACTAAGCCAAGAACGTGGCAACTAGGGGTTAAGTCATGTAGGAAATTTTTGGATTAAATAAACTTCAAAAGTGGTCCCTACAAGTCTTTAAGGTAAGAGATTCTTATATATTGAAATTAAGCACTTATGTTGCTTCAGCAAGTTGTTTTACGCGATTTCATTCCAAAAAGACTTAAAACCCCATTTTCAATTCGTTTTGTGTCTCCAAGATTAATAAAAAGGTTCAGCAAGAAGGTTTCCTCCGAGATGATACTTGATAGTAACGTAAGTTAGTTAATTTCATACGAAACTTCTTAGAAAGATTAGCAACGGGATTTTTGCTGCTCTAAAGGAGTACGGTGCAATCTTTCTCAAGAATATCATATGAATGTTTCTCTACTCCAGGTATGTTAAGGCTAATCCTTCCTTATTTTGGCATGATTCAAGTGACGATACATAAACATAATGATATTCCATAAATAGTTCTACTCATAGCAGTTTAAGATGTCCATGTTATTTATTCCCGTAAAGTAATATTCAAGCATGTCTAAGTACGTATCTAGTTCCTCACTTTGAATAGAATTTTATTATCCTGGTAAATCGATGAAGTAACATAATCCCTCCATTGGATAAAGTTAACTTTGTGCAAGGAATCAATGACATGAATTAATTTCACGAATTTTTTTTCCGTCAATTAAGACAGGAACAAGTATATTACAACTAAAGAAGGATCATAGATGTTTAAATCTGTAAATATAGAATACCATAACACTTATTACTATTATTTTGCGACAATAGATACTTAGCTTGACTATACATACATTTTTTTAAAAGTTATCAACCATATATATATTAATCAATCTAGGAAAAATGAAAATATACATACATTTTTTTTAAGTTATTCAACCATATATATATATATATATACATCAATTCAGAAAGAGAAAAGAAGTGGAGAAACTTCAGCCACAACAATCGTAGTTGGTGTGGAAAAAAAAACACAAGATGATCTTGAATTTTTTAATATAAAAATAAAAAGGGTGAAGCTTGCAATGTATGAACATGATCTTGAATTTTCTAATATATAAAAAAACACTATTTTTAACTTATGCTCCGACAATTAGCCAAAAGTATAAATTGAAATATTATGGAAAAGGAGAACTTGCATTTTAAACTTAGTGTTTGATTGTGATTCTAATGGGTGGTGGACATTGACAACATGTTTGTGGTTGAGGTATTTGATAAAGATATTAATGTTTATAATATAGTGATACATGTATATTCATGTATTTACCACCGTGCTACGGTCAGTCGGACAGACATGCATTTACCACCGTGCTACGGCCGGTCGGGCAGTTACCACTGATCAGTTGGGCAGTTATACGTTTACCATCGAGCTAAGGCCGGTCGGGTAGTCATGCATTTACCACCGTACCACGGTCGGTCGGGCAGTTACCACCGATCAGTTGGGCAGTTATGCATCATACGATATGAATAATATAGATAGTCTCAAGGAGAAACAGTATATATATATATGCATATATGGTGGCACTTCAGAAATTCAGGTTAATTTTTACATGTCTTCAATTAATGTTGACTTTTTGTTATGTTTCAGTTCTTCCTTACATACTCAGTACATTATTCGTACTGATGTCCTTTTGTTGGGGACGCTGCATTCATGCCTGCAGGTATAGATAATCAGTTTGACAAACTCTCATAATAGACGAATTGGCATTCAGCAAAGGATCGGTAAGACTCTACCTCATTCGGAGTGCAGTCGAGTCTATGAGTCATCTTTTCAGCTTTTTGCTACAGACTTATGGGTAGACCGGTACCCTGACCTATTTGTTGTCAAATAATCTTAGAGGCTTTGTAGACAGAGGTTCAGTTTGTACAGTATGTTAGAGGCCTTGACGGCACATATGTATTCATGTCTTAAGAATGATAGTTTATTGATACAGTGTTGCCCACTTACAATTGTACATTACAAGTTATAGCCATGTTGGCCCATGATAGTCACAAAAGGAATGAATGAGTTATAGAGTAGTTCGCTCGGGCCAATGCGGCACCGGATGCCAGCCACGCCTCCCGAGGTTGGGCCGTGACAATATCATTGTTTCAGGCTAATATCATGGCATTTTAAGCCCATGTGTGTGAGACTGAAGAGTGAAGACTGAGTAAGGCCGAGAGCCTGATATTGAGTGACAATTATAGGATCAAGTTGCACGCCACAACGGTTATATTGATGATTATGATAGCGCTTGGGCTGTAGGAGCCCCTCCGAAGTCTGTAACACACCCCTAGTGAGCGCAGTTAATTATATTCAGGGATGGATCTTCCCTTAGTATAGAGATGGATCTTCTCCATAAGGCTGGTTGGCCTGTTCCTCGATAGTGGATGACTGTTGTCAGTGATGTGTATATATTCTGGGATGGATCTTCCCTGGGCCTTGTGAGCCATATGCAGTACCGAGTGGTTGTGAGGTTGTTATTGTTATTATCTGGAGATGGATCTTCTTCATAGGCTGGAATGTCCTTCCTCGGTACTGAGTGACTGCTGTCAGAGATATATATATTCCGGGATAGATTTTTCCTAGGCCGTATGAGACATATACAATACTGAGTGGACGAGCATTTGAGATTGTGGGCACATGAGGCACTCAGCATGGTGTATTTCATATAGCATGTGCATTGGCATGTAGACATAGCAGAGTTACGCATCCTTACCCTGTATATATCTGCTCTGTTTTACTGTTCGAGCTATTTATTTAACTCAAAGCATGCCTATGTTTCTGTAGATTATTTATGTTACCTTTGATGAGGTTGAGTTCGTCACTACCTATCAGTCCAAAGGTTGGACTTGTTGTGAGCACGTGATTTTTGCCCTATATGAAAATTACTCCCAAAAATTCAAAATAAAATTTTTTTCCTTTTGTGTGCAATTTTGAGAATTTTCGTGGCATTTTTGGATAATTATTTGTATTTGTCCGTGCATGTTTATTTGTTAAATTAATAAAAAATACAAAAATATGTCGCATTTGCATTTAGGATTTAATTCTACAATTAGGAGCAATTAAGTTTGTTTTTACAAGAACAAAAATCATAAAAATAATGTACGTCGCATTTTTTGGCATTTAATATCCAAATTGTGTAATTTTATCGTAATTGCTATTTAATTGTGTGTTAATTGTTATTAAGAGTTAATTAGCACTTTTATAAATTAATTTAGTTCTATAGGATAATTTAGGATTTTTAGAATTTAGTTTTAGTTTAAGAAAAAATAAAAGAAGAAAAAAGAAGCAATAAAAGAAGAAGAAAATCGGATTGGGCCCTTCCTCCAATTTTAAACCCCAGGCCCAAACCAAATAACCCTTTACCCAACCCAAAAACCCCCCGACCCGGTCCAGCACTAAACCAAAAGGACCCTCCCCCCTTTCAGTTACCCTTCACCCAAACAACCAAACCCCAAAACCCTAAAAAAGCACCCGCCCCTTCCTCCTGCATCAGCTCCAAACGACCTCACCTCCATAGCAACACCATCGCCATCCATGGCTGCCCTCCCCGTCGTCCCCATCATCCCTCACATGGCTGCCTTTCTCCCATCTTCATCTTCTTCGTCGAGCTCAACCAGTCCGTCGACCACTCTTCAGCGAGCACTGCCATCGTCGTCGACCAGCCTAGCTCACGACCAAACAACCATCAGTCTAGTCCCGTCAGTCACGCCCCAAGCGACGCTTCCAGCCAGCTTCCTCCGCCAAAGTTCCACCTGAAACGCACCATTTCTGTCGTTCAAATGACCATCCTTACTACCTCATCGTCCAGCCACTCCAACCCTCAACCAAACGAACCAGTCCATCGCCACCAACAACCTCCCGCCACAAACACCATAACCACCAGCAAACAGTCCTCGTCCAGGCCCTCCGCCATTTCCGTCACCCCATCGTCTAACAACCCCTCCAAACGACCCCTCCAGCGTCGCCCAACCAGCAGCAACCAGTTCATCACGTCCAAACGACCATCGTCGCCTCCATCGCCCCCAAACCAGTAGCAACTTCCACGACCAGCCACCAACAGCCAACTGTTGTTTCCCTGTCGTCTCTGAGCTTTACCATCATCGTCGCTTCTTCTGCCGCTTCCTATTCACAAACTGTAGCCATGAAACCACTCTTGAGGTTCCCGTTCGGCGTTGTTCGTCGAGGTTCCGTTCGAACCCGGACTTCAAACTAGTAGGTTTCCGTTCTCTTTTCTTTTAGTTTTCGTTCAGTGAATTCATCTTCCGCTCCTTTTTATAATTATGTTCGTGTTCCGATATGTTGGTTTGAATTCGAACCCAGGTCTTTGTTTGTATTAGAGATAATTCGTGTTCATTTTTGTTTGAAGTTCGTTAGTTTTTCATCAAGTGATTTAATGTCGAGTATTTATGTGCTGGTCTTTAGTTTTTTATTTAGTTTGAATCATTCATCTTTGTTATGATGTTGTTTGATTTAGTTTGAGTTCAACTGATGTTGAGTTTAGTGATTTAAATCTACTTGTTTGTCTTGATAAGTTTGTTGATATGAATCTGACTCTGTTGTTAATTCATGAATGTTGTCGATTAGGAGTTTGTTTGGCGAGTTTGTTTATTCAGATTTTGTTTGTTAATTGGATCGTTGATTAAGTGAATTGGTTATAGCTGATATGGTTTTGGTACAGTTTGAAAGGGATGGGGGTAGAATGGTAAATTGTAGTAGTTTCAGGGGCATTTTCGGGATTTTAAGTTTTTAAAAAATGATTAATTTGAGTGTTCTGTCCACTAAGTACTAATAATATTAAATTAATACATTGTTTAATACATAGTGGGGGACAAGTGGTAGTGAGAATTAATACATTGTTTAATATAGTGGGGGACAAAGCATGCGATAATGGGGCAATAAGGGAATTAAATAAAGAAAAGATATGTGATAGTGGGAACTAATATATTTATTTAATATAGTGGGGGACAAAACATTAAGTAGTGGGATTCAAAAAGGGGATGGGGAGAAGATGGTGGGATTAATTTAAGTGCTCAAGTTTGGCTATAAAGAGGAGGAGTTGGACACAAGTTAAGGGGGTCAGAATTTAAGGGTAAATATAACTGGTCTTTCAATCTAAAAAAGGGTGTTGCTGGAATTCTGCTAGTTTTATTAAACACTGTTACTGGGCTGTTCTGTTTTCATTACTGTTGTTGTTGCTGTGTTGTTGCTACTGCTCCTGCTGATCCTTTTCTTCCTTTTCCTTGTGGTCCCTTTCCAGGTACACATTTCTGAGATTAGTTCTGAGGTGACTTCAAACTGCAAAAAATGCTGAATTAAAAGGCTTAACAGATTGCCTGTTAAAGTGTGTTCAATTAATGTATTAGAATGTACATTAGGAAATATTGTATATGTTTATGCTTATCTTAAACATGTATTTACATTGTACAACTATACTGAAAATTGGACTGTACTTAGAACTATTCTAAGTAGTTTGAACTGTTTTCTATATGCCTATGGGTACATGAATTGATAGATAGTCATTACTGGAGATTATTTTGATTTAGTTTAATTAGTGAAGTATAACTCTGAATTCATGCAAACCGGAATAGAAATGAGTCAAAACTTGTGTTTTTTTAATCATGTTAGTAATGGAGATCTGTAAATATTAGGCAAAATAAAAAAATGGCCAGTAATTTCGTAGAATCAGTAGGCCCACTATATTTTAAGTTAGGATCGTAGTAGTAATTGTTAAGATCATTAATCCAACAGGCATGAGTTGAGTTCAAACAAGACGAGTTAACGATTAAGTTTAACAAACTTTCGAATAAACATTAGTGATTAAGGTTAATTCCAGTTTCAAATAGTTGTAAACAATTAATTCCAACGGTTCAATTCATCTAACAATGTGGGTTTAAATTAGTTAGAGGATAATTAGTTTATTTTGGTAATATTATTTGTAAATTCCGTATTCTATTTATAATTTCAATTTTAGTAATATTCAATTATAGAATAAGGCATGAAACAATCTCCCTTTGTCTCGATTGCAATTTTCAGTTTGCATTTGTCTTAATCCGATAAATAAGTAGCGGCCTCTTCAAGCATGTAATTAATTAGAATTTTTCTCTTTTTTAGAGACGAACTTAAATAGAAAAAATGTAGTCACTTTAGGATTATCCTTTTAGAATAAACGAGATGAGCCTCGCCCAATAAAACGCACAAGTTGTGGGGCCCTCAATAATTGGTTAATATTTGTATAGACTTCGGGATCGGCCGTTTAGGAAATTTCACGGCCTTACCCAAAATAATGATACGCTAGTCGCTTTAGGCGCGCCTTTAACAATTTACTTTCTTAAACTCGGGTGCACATTTATGTGACCCAAATCCAAATCTCAACAGAGTCGAAATGTGTCGATAACCACGGGTACATTGATGTGACGTGGTTCGAGATACGTTTTTCATAATGTTGTAATTCTCTGTTAAAATAATAATAATAATAATAATAATAATAATAATAATAATAATAATAATAATAATAATAATAATAATAATAATAAAAGCGGTAGAGAGTTTAAAGTTTGCACATAAGTTCATATTTGTATAAAATCATATAATTAAGCTAAATACGACAGTTGAGCGACTGTGCTAGAACCACAGAATTCGGGAATGCCTAACACCTTCTCCCGGGTTAACAGAATTCCTTATCCGAATTTCTGGTTTGCGGACTGTAATACAGAGTCATTCTTTTCCTCGATTCGGGATTAAAACTGGTGACTTGAGACACCATAAATCTCCCAAGTGGCGACTCTGAAATAAATAAATAAATCCTGTTTCAATTGTCCTTTAATTGGAAAAAACTCCCTTCCGCGTCCCTTCACGGCGGCGCGGGCGAAAAAGGAGGTATGACAGCTCTAGCGACTCTGCTGGGGACTTAACCCAGAACCACTGGTTCAGGGTTAGAAATTCGAGCTTAGAATAATTGTTGTATTTGGCTTTATCGTGTGATTGAGCTTAAATGTGCAAAATAATGCTTTTTACCGCTTTGATATTATTTGAACTGTACATATAAACTGTGTCGAAACCTTCTCTTCTCACCTCCGGGGATGTGCTTACTGGTTGAGACTCCCTATTCTGTTAGTGTCATACCCTAAAATAAAAGAGGCTCGGAAAGTTTCTAAGCCGGCTGGCCTTTTGGTTCCCGGAAAGGAGCTCTTTCCTCAACTCGAGTTGTCCGCTCAGGTAAACTGTCTAGAACATATACGCAAGTTGAACCTAGAATAAATTGATTTCATGCCGGATCCCTAGTAGAAACGCTTATTTGCATCATGTTGCATTTGACTTAGGGGACTCAACACAGGGGTTGGGTCCGTCTAGGACAAGCAACCTGAAATGAAAAAAGACCATCCTGCTGCATCCTGTTTGTTTTGCACATTTATTTGCTTCAGATCTGCATGCTAACCGGCTTCTGAAATCGGGAATTTTTGAAAAATTGTGAAAAAGAGAAAAAGAAAAAAATAGCAGTGTAGAAAGATAATTCTGAGTTACCGGCGAACTCTGCCAAAAATTTTGTAAAAAAAAATGTTTTTTTTAGTGTAATTTGTTTAAACAAGTCTTGTTGTCAGAATTAGTTTATTGTCGTGTCCCGAACTAAGCGGGTCTGATTTTCACCGGATGTGAGATACGTAGGCAAACCTCTTCGGTTCCGGCCCACCATATTCAAAAAAAAAAAATCCAAAAATATTTTCCAGTGCTCGCTTCTTTAGAAAGTCTTTCTTTTAGACCTCAATTTTTTTAAAAAAATAATACAAAAATATTTCCTTTTAATCTCTCTCAAAATCCAAAAATATTTGTTTAAAAATTCAAAAGAAATTCAAGATTCAAAAATATTTTTTCTTTTCTTTTGTAGTATTTCTTTCATAAATTCAGAGTAATAGTCCAAAAATATTTCCTTTCTTCTTTAGAAGTTTTTCTTTCGAAATTTCCAAAAAAAAAGGAAAAAAGAAAAAGAAGTTAAAATTCAAAAAATATTTCTTTAGACGTCTTTCTTTTCAAAAGTTTTTTTTTTAAAAAAAAACAAATCGAAATCCAAAAATATTTTCTTTCTTCTTTGTAAGTATTTTATTCGAAAAAAAAGGGTTAGTTTATTTCCTTTATTCCTGAGCGGGCGAATTACGCCGGTTTGATTCTCACAGGATGTGTGATACGTAGGCAGCGCTCATCGGGTCCAACCTCCCCTTTTGCAAAAATAGCCAAAAAATGTCAAAAAAAATTAATTTTCCGTCATAGTGTTGGGTGATGCTATTTTTGTCAGAAATAGCCGAATGTTCTCAAAAAGGACGCCGGAAGGCTGACTTTGCGTAAACGGCCACCTTTGGTCATGTTTTTAGGATTTTGGTCGGCTAGCTAACGCAACCTTAAAATCTTCGTCGCCAAGGTGCTGAAAGGCCGCGTTGGCAAAACCCGGTCTTTTATTTTATTTTAGTTTGAAAAATAATAAGAAAAAGAGCCAGTGGTCAAGAATACCGTTTAGAATTTTAAGCCGAGCCAGCTTCAGCGGTGTCTTAAACCATTCTTGCCGAGATAGCCTTAGAGTATCTTTCAGTTGTCAAAAGGCTATTTTCGTAAAATAACGGACAAGTTTGTGAAGTGTCATAAAATAATCTTCCCGGTCTCAAAATTCATGTGAAATTGGGAAGGGGCCACATTTGCAAAAACAGCCGTTTGGTTAAAATCGGCATATAGAGGAAGGAATCCGTCATTTTATTTTTCTTGAGTTTGTATTTCTTTTGATTAGAGTATGTGGGCCGTTTGACTTTCGAGTCTGTTGTTCGTCTTTAAGTGATTCCAAAAATATTTTATTGTTGTTTACCTTTTATGTGGCAGAACTATGCCCAGTCTGATTCATGCGGGGACATGATACGTAGGCAATCCACATAAGATTCGACCATCACTAAAAAAGGGCACTGTGAATAAAAGAAAGGAAAAAGGGACATAAAAAGAAAGAGTAAGCCGGGATGACGCATGCAATCGAAGCAAAAACATGTTAGAAATGGTTAAACTGCCTAGGAACATTGCATTCCCCAATGTGAAATTGCAATATGTGTTAAACTCTAACGCTAACAAGTTTGTTGTTTATACCAGAGAAAGAGATTTCAAAACAGTTAGCTCGTTAGAACATTCTGGCAGATTATCATTACCACACAAGATCTAAAGGGCCCATTCCGGAAAGTATGTCTGGTTCGGACAAAAGTGTTGAGGAGGAAAAGACGGAGATGCAAATGATGAAGGAGGAAGTAGACAGGTTGAGACAAGAGATAGCTGGGATGCACCTAGCCTGGGCTAAGGGACAATCATCACCAATACTTCCCCCTACTCCTACCCTTTCACCAGCTCGGACTCCGGAACACCCTTCCACTGGTCCATCAACGAGCTTCCTCATTACCCAATACTATCAGGGGGAAACTTCCTATAATCCCCAAGCTTCACCACCCAAACAAAACCCTCCTCCACCAACTGTTCCTGTTTTCGTGGCACCTCCACCCGCCACATTGCAAAAATCATCTGAGGAACCAGTGTTTTAGGTTCACGACAATCAATACTATCCTTCTGAACTCACCTTCAAAACACCCGAGCCATACACTTACACCCCTCACCTTCAGCTCCCGACAGAAACTGAGAGGCCAGCTAAGAATCCGGAGCAGGACGAAGTGCTCCGTAAAGTGAAAAGCCTGGAGCAATCCTTCAGGAATATGCATGGATTGGGCAACCAAGTCAGTGTGTCCTATAAAGATCTGTGTCCCTTCCCCGATGTTCAATTGCCGGCAGGTTTTAAGATGCCAAAGTTTGATCTATATGAGGGACATGGTGATCCCATGGCGCATCTACGAGGTTTCTGTAGTAAGATGAGAGGGGCAGGTGGAAAGGATGAGCTGCTGATAGCTTATTTCGGTCAAAGTTAAAGCGGGTCCGCATTAGAATGGTATACAAGGCAGGATCCTAGCAGGTGGTATACCTGAGATGATCTAGCACAAGCATTTGCAGGTCATTTCCAGTATAACCTTGAGATCGTCCCCGACCGTCTCACACTGTTAAAACTTGAGAAAAAGCCTGGAGAGAGCTTCAGGGAATTCGGATTCCGATGGAGAGAACAAGCAGCAAGAGTCGATCCGCCAATGAGGGAAGGTGAAATGGTGGACTACTTCTTACAAACGTTGGAGCCAACTTACTTTGGTCACCTGGTGACATCAGTTGGTAAATCTTTTAAGGAAGTAGTAAAAATGGGCGGCATGGTTGAAGAGGGACTCAGGTCCAACAAAATAATGAGTTATTCAGCGATCAAGGCTGTCACACCTCATTTTTTGCCCGCGCCGCCGCGAAGGGATGCGGTAGGGAGTTTTTTCCACTTAAAGGACGATCGAAACGGGATTTATTTATTTATTCAGAGTCGCCACTTGGAAGATTTAGGGTGTCCCAAGTCACCAATTTGATCCCGAATCAAGGAAAATATTCGACTTTCCAAATAAAGTCTGCGAACCAGAAATTCTAAGTAAGGCATTCTGTTGACCCGAGGAAAGGTGTTAGGCACCCCCGAATCCCGTGGTTCTAACACGGTCGCTTAAACTGTTGTAAAGGCTAAAATATCTGATTTTAATACATGTTCAAAAACTATAGTGCAATTTCAACTTTTAACCGCTTTATTGTTATTATTATTTTATAGAGAATTGCAACATCATGAAAATATATTTCGAACCACGTCACATCAATGTACCCGTGGTTATCGACATATTTCAACTCTGTTGAGATTTTGATTTGGGTCACATAAATGTGCACCCGAGTTTTAAGAAAATTAAATTATTAAAGGCGCGCCTAAAGCGACTAGCGTATCTCTTACTTTGGGTAGGGCCATGAAAGTTTGCTAAATGGTCCATTCCGAAGTCTAAGCAATTTTTATAGTAAGTATTTACTAAGGGCCCCGCAATTTGTGATTTACTATGGCGAGGCACACCTCCATTTTATTTTAAAAGGATCGTCCTATAGTAACTATATTTTTCTATTTCCGTTCGTCTCTAAAATAAAATAAGACAAAGTACCTAATTTATTTACATGCTTGCGAGTTATTAGTTAAGACCCGTATGCGATTTGTTAATTCTGAAAATGATGCAATAAGGGCGATTCGTTTGCCATTTATTGGGCCCAAGTCCAACGTATGTGAGGTAAAACTGGACTCGGACCATCCTTAATCCAATAGGGCTAGTTAATGGTTTCTACACATTCATAGCTTGTAAAAAATGGTATCATCTTATTAACAAGTTTCTTCAAATTTAAAGTGGCGTTCTACTGGAATGTAAGAACTTGGAAATCTAATTGATTTTTTTTTCTAAACCATTTACATACATTAAATTAACTACTTGTATCTAATTAAACAATGTTCCTATCAGTTTCCGAAACAAGCCATTTGTTCAGTGAGATAACTATTGAAATAATCTAAATGGCCTAACATGCTTTTGATATATGCTATTTAACAAATAATACTGAAGTAACAGAACAAGAGTTACTATATCATCAATCCTTTTAACTAAACATACATGGGCAGTTTTCTTACTAAACTATTGCAAAAAGGCATGTCCAGTTATACATAAATAAACACTTACATGATTCTAATGAAAAAGGTATTCTAATACGTATACAAATAAATAAACAACTATAATGAATTTAAAACTTCAGCTCTTCACTTCTTTGTATTCATGCTTCAAGTTTAACCTACAAGAACCAGTGTATCGATTTGTGTACCTGGTATTTGAAAAGCAAAGAGAAGAAGAGGAAGATCAGTGCAGAAAGCAGCAGTAGCATACACAACAACACAGCAGTACATCAACAACCAGTAAATCCAGGAAATACTAAAACTGAAAACTAGCAGTACCAAAATGAAACACAGACAGATGCAAGGACACAGTCTTCTGATTTGTTAAACACTCAAGAAAAGCAGCCTGAAACTCTTAATGTAAAAGTTCAGCCTTAACACTCTAACTCTTAGTGTAAAAGTTCTGATTTTTACTTTCTGAATTTTTTCCTCTCTTTTCCAGTATTTTTCCAGATCTTTTTTTTCTTTCCAGTCTGCTCTCCTCTTCTGTCCAGACCTTCCCCTCTCTTTATACAAGTATCCTTTTTTTCCCTAGGTGCTGCCCGACCCCTCTCTTCTTTGAAAAATCAGAATTTTTCCACTATCTGCCACTAAGACTACCTTTTCCACTTAAACAACCCCCCATTACCTTTTGTTCCCCATTAATGTATTAGTTAATACCCCCATTAACAAAGCACTAATATTAACATATAAATTTAACTGTTTCAATCCCAAATTGCCCCTGAAAACCCTTAATATTACTGCCCTCCTAACACAAACACTACTGCATTACAGCTTCTTAAATCTGAAATATGTTTTCACCTTTAACAAAGATTTGAAAATTAAAACTGACTTTCAACTGTAACCAAACTTATTTCTGATTACTGAAGGATTAAGGTTAGAAATTAATTAGAACAAATGAACTTGGAATTAAATCAATCTAGACTTAATCACAACATAGAACTTATCAAAATCCTTAAAACTGAAATTGAACAATAAAAATCAGAATCAATATGAATGCACTATCATTGTCAGCCTATTGACAATTCTCTGAAACTGAGTATCCGCAGATCAACACACACAACAACTGTCTGACGAACTTACTGGTCTATAAACAAGGACGAATTAATAGACAAAACTAATTAACTGACTGCTTGCCACACCTGATACTAAATAATCAGTCCTAGAAAATTAGGCAATTCACAGGCAATTTCAGGGGTATTGACAGAAACATAGATTAACTGGACACTAATTAATCGACGCAATTCATTAATCGATTACACATAACAATTATATCGAACCTAAACAAATGATAACAATCAATCAAAAATAAATAAACAGGCTATTTCAATCAGCATTAACAGGAATATGGATTTATAATAAAACAACTAATCGACGAACTTAATTGAATCGATTACACACATTGTAACTCATAGCAATCAAACAGAAGCAATGCTAGAATTTGACCAAATAAACGGGTCTAGTGGAGATGAGACAGAATTTAGTAAAAGAAAAATAGGAGAATTATATAGATTACTACAACAGGTAAGATATGCATAGAATACAATAGAAAGGCAGGAAAAATACCTCTAAATCTTCACCCCAAAATATGTCCTAATCTTGAACCGGTTTTGACCTTTTTTGAGGTCGAACGGACCTTAATCGAATGTTCTGACTGAGAACACTCGACTAAGGTCAGTCGAGACCTCAAGTTTTTCCCCCAATCTCGACGAACTCCGACTTCTTGGCATCTAGGGTTCTTCTTTGTTCGATTTGGGATTCAAGCAGTTCTCATGAGATCCGAACGGGATTAATGGTGGTTTAAGCATGAGGGAGGTTAGGTGGGTGGTTGGTGTGATTTTGGGACTTATTAGGTGATTTAGGGTTTTGGCTCGAATCTTCGATTGAAGATTCGAGAACACTGGGGATGATTCGAAGTTAAGTGACCAGGGATTCGTGTTTAGGGTGGTGTGGAGGTTCAGTGGTGTGAATTTCACGGCCATCGGAGCCGGCGCCGCCAGGTTTATGGCGAGGGAACGGGGTGGCGGCTATTAGGGTTCCTCGTCTCTGAAAGAGACGAGGTTTGATGAGAAAATGAGAGGATGGGGTAATGGCTATGGGGCGAGTAGTGATTTTAGGTTTATATAGTGGAGTGGCTGAGGAATCCTGGCCGTTGGATGATGGGATCCAACGACTTTGATTAATTCATTTAATTAAAACGGGGTCGTTTAGCTTCAGGTTGGGTTGGACCGGGGAGGGCGAATTGGATTGGGTTATGGGGAGGCCTTGAAGCCGTTGGATCAAAGAAAATGGGTGGCTCAGATTGAGCACTTGAAACGGTGTCATTTCAAACCAAGCCAGGGTTGCACTGAACTGTTTGATTTGTTCGATCAACGGCTCAGATTGAAGGATGACGAAACGGGGTAGTTTCATCATTATACTACGTCGTTTCGTTTGTTTCTGAGACCAGCTGGTCTGGATTGGGTCAGGGATGAGTTTTGGGCCTGAATTTCTCCTGGCCCAATCCGAATTTCCTTTACATTTACCCGTTTTCCATTTTTCTTTAACTACGAAAATTAAACAAAAATCCTAAATAAATTGTAAAAATCAAAAAATAAAATTACACACATATTAGTTAACACCTATTATAATTAACACACAAATTAAACATTTAAATAAAATCAACACAATGGCAAGAAATACATATGCATATTATTGTGATTTTCTTTTAATCAAATTATGGTTAATTAATTCCTAAATATATTATTTTTTATTATTTTATCCTTTTATATAAACCAATGATTAATTAATTATGAAAATGCAACATTAATTCCTAAATGCACATGTACCTATATTACTATTTTTCTATATTTTCTTTAATTAGAATAAAATAAACATGCACAGATAAAATGCCACGAAAATTAAAAATCGTATATAAAGAAAAATTATTTATGATTTCTTTTGGAGTAGTTCTTGTGAGGCAAAAATCACGTGCTCACAGCCGCCCCTCTTTGTCCAAAAACATGAAGAGTTTTCGTACAAAGATAAAGTGAGCGGATACGAGCGATTTTTGCCCGTTGGAATACTCCGTGTGAAGCATTTTTTGAAAAGGATTTAACCGAACCTTTGCTTCAAAGGTTTCCTACATATCCCTGGCTAGAAGGGAATCAGGTTAATGTAGTTCGGGAAGTTTTGGTAGCTGGGACTACCATGGAACTGCTTTTTGCTGTTATTGATGTTGCTACTGCCTCCCGATATCCTTATTACACCGTGCTAAAAGAAAATAAGAAGCTAGACTAAACTAAGAATTACAAAATCTTATCTGTCTTTCTCTTTCTCTGGTTGCCTTGCTTTCTTGTTGGCTTGTGTTCCCTCTGGTGCCTTTCTTTCGAAAACTGCTGGGGATGACACTGGCCTTTTGCCGTTTTGACCATAAGTTTTATTATGCCGTTTTGTCTGCTGGGGACACTGCTTCTTACATTAAAGCTTGTTATGCTGGGGATCTTTGTTGTACTCCCCCTCATTACTGACTTCTGTTTGATCTTGAAATGTACTCCTCTGTTCTGCAGGCGGGCTCCTGACTTCAACAACTTCCTCAAAATTTTAACACCTCCATTCTCCAGGCGGGCTCCTGACTTCTTCAACTTCTCAGATTTTAACACCTCCATTCTCCAGGCGGGCTCCTGACTTCTCCAACTTTGAAAATAATTCAGCCTCCATTCTCCAGGCGGGCTCCTGACTTCTCCAACTTTCTCAAAATAATTCAGCCTCCATTCTCCAGGCGGGCTCCTGACTTCTTCAACTTAAATATAACGACCTCCGTTCTACAGGCGGGCTCCTGACTTCAACAACTTCCTCAAAATTTTAACACCTCTATTCTCCAGGCGGGCTCCTGACTTCTCCAACTTTCTCAAAATAATTTAGCCTCCATTCTCCAGGAGGGCTCCTGACTTCTTCAACTTAAATATAACGACCTCCGTTCTACAGGCGGACTCCTGACTTCAACAACATTCTCAAAATTTTAACACCTCCATTCTTCAGGCGGGCTCCTGACTTCTTCAACTTCTCAGATTTTAACACCTCCATTCTCTAGGCGGGCTCCTGACTTCTTCAACTTCCTCAAAATAATTCAGCCTCCATTCTCCAGGCGGGCTCCTGACTTCAATAAATTCTTAAATTCTAACACCTCCATTCTCCAGGCGGGCTCCTGACTTCTTCAACTGCTTCCTTCAAAATTGGTGTTTTATTCCTCTGAAAATTGCTGGGGATAACACCGATATTTTATTTCATCAATGTGTCATTTTCCTTCTTCAAAGACTATTTCCTTTAAAGCTGGCGCTTTCACTTCCCTGAAACCTGTCGGGAATAACACTGCTGCGGAATTATCTTTCTCCTTTTAACAATGGTGGGGATGATACTGATTATCTTGCTTCTTCCAAGATTGCTTTTCTCTTAAAACTTCTATCTCCCTTCTCGTATACTGCTGGGGATTTTTCTTCCTTCAAAACTTGTGTTATCTTCTCTCTTTCCCAAATGACTATCTGATTTTAAGAAAATTTTCGTAATGAGAGAAAATTTTCTGCCCCAGTTTGATAATCTTCTTTGTGACTCTGTCTTCCTGCGGCCAATAATATTTCCTTTCCCTGATTCAAATCAAAGAAAAATTTGTTAGTTTAAAACGGGGCGAGTGGTCTGCCACTTCTGCTGAGGATGGTTTTTCCCTTTTCTTTTCCTTGCATTGCTATAAAACTTGCTGAGGAGAATATTGATTGTTGGGGCTGATATTCCTGCTGGGGATGGTTGTCGTTTCTCTTCCTTCCCCGCTCCGTGTTGTCCGACCATTGTGGAGCTTATTTAGGTCAAAGTTAAAGCGGGTCCGCATTAGAATGGTACACAAGGCAGGATCCTAGCAGGTGGTATACCTGGGACGATCTAGCACAAGCATTTGTAGGTAATTTCCAGTATAACCTTGAGATCGTCCCCGACCGTCTCACACTGTTAAAACTTGAAAAAAAGCCTGGAGAGAGCTTCAGGGAATTCGGATTCCGATGGAGAGAACAAGCAGCAAGAGTCGATCCGCCAATGAGGGAAGGTGAAATGGTGGACTACTTCTTACAAACGTTGGAGCCAACTTACTTTGGTCACCTGGTGACATCAGTTGGTAAATCTTTCAATGAAGTAGTAAAAATGGGCGGCATGGTTGAAGAGGGACTCAGGTCCAACAAAATAATGAGTTATTCAGCGATCAAGGCTGTCACACCTCCTTTTTCGCCCGCGCCGCCGCGAAGGGATGCGGTAGGGAGTTTTTTCCACTTAAAAGACGATCGAAACGGGATTTATTTATTTATTCAGAGTCGCCACTTGGAAGATTTAGGGTGTCCCAAGTCACCAATTTGATCCCGAATCGAGGAAAATATTCGACTTTCCAAATGAAGTCTGCGAACCAGAAATTCTGAGTAAGGCATTCTGTTGACCCGAGGGAAGGTGTTAGGCACCCCCGAATCCCGTGGTTCTAATACGGTCGTTTAAACTGTTGTAATGGCTAAAATATCTGATTTTAATACATGTTCAAAAATTATAGTGCAATTTCAACTTTTAACCGCTTTATTGTTATTATTATTTTATAGAGAATTACAACATCGTGAAAATATATCTCGAACCACGTCACATCAATGTACCCGTGGTTATCGACATATTTCGACTCTGTTGAGATTTTGATTTGGGTCACATAAATGTGCACCCGAGTTTTAAGAAAATTAAATTATTAAAGGCGCGCCTAAAGCGACTAGCGTATCTCTTACTTTGGGTAGGGCTGTGAAAGTTTGCTAAATGGTCTATTCCGAAGTCTAAGCAATTTTTATAGTAAGCATTTACTGAGGGCCCCGCAATTTGTGATTTACTTTGGCGAGGCACAGCTCCATTTTATTTTAAAAGGATCGTCCTATAGTAACTATGTTTTTCTATTTCCGTTCTTCTCTAAAATAAAATAAGACAAAGTACCTAATTTATTTACATGCTTGCGAGTTATTAGTTAAGATCTATATGCGATTTGTTAATTCTGAAAATGATGCAATAAGGGCGATTCGTTTGCCATTTATTGGGCCCAAGTCCAACGTATGTGAGGTAAAACTGGACCCGGACCATCCTTAATCCAATAGGGCTAGTTAATGGTTTCTACACATTCATAGCTTGTAAAAAATGGTATCATCTTACTAACAAGTTTCTTCAAATTTAAAGTGGCGTTCTACTGGAATGTAAGAACTTGGAAATCTAATTGATTTTTTTTTCTAAACCATTTACATACATTAACTTAACTACTTGTATCTAATTAAACAATGTTCCTATCAGTTTCCGAAACAGGCCATTTGTTCAGTGAGATAACTATTGAAATAATCTAAATGGCCTAACATGCTTTTGATATATGCTATTTAACAAATAATACTGAAGTAACAGAACAAGAGTTACTATATCATCAATCCTTTTAACTAAACATACATGGGCAGTTTTCTTACTAAACTATTGCAAAAAGGCATGTCCAGTTATACATAAATAAACACTTACATGATTCTAATGAAAAAGGTATTCTAATACGTATACAAATAAATAAACAACTATAATGAATTTAAAACTTCAGCTATTCACTTCTTTGTATTCATGCTTCAAGTTTAACCTACAAGAACCAGTGTATCGATTTGTGTACCTGGTATTTGAAAAGCAAAGAGAAGAAGAGGAAGATCAGTGCAGAAAGCAGCAGTAGCATACACAGCAACACAACAGTACATCAACAACCAGTAAATCCAGGAAATACTAAAACTGAAAACTAGCAGTACCAAAATGAAACACAGACAGATGCAAGGACACAGTCTTCTGATTTGTTAAACACTCAAGAAAAGCAGCCTGAAACTCTTAATGTAAAAGTTCAGCCTTAACACTCTAACTCTTAGTGTAAAAGTTCTGATTTTTACTTTCTGAATTTTTTCCTCTCTTTTCCAGTATTTTTCCAGATCTTTTTTTTCTTTCCAGTCTGCTCTCCTCTTCTGTCCAGACCTTCCCCTCTCTTTATACAAGTATCCTTTTTTTCCCTAGGTGCTGCCCGACCCCTCTCTTCTTTGAAAAATCAGAATTTTTCCACTATCTGCCACTAAGACTGCCTTTTCCACTTAAACAACCCCCCATTACCTTTTGTTCCCCATTAATGTATTAGTTAATACCCCCATTAACAAAGCACTAATATTAACATATAAACTTAACTGTTTCAATCCCAAATTGCCCCTGAAAACCCTTAATATTACTGCCCTCCTAACACAAACACTACTGCATTACAGCTTCTTAAATCTGAAATCTGTTTTCACCTTTAACAAAGATTTGAAAATTAAAACTGACTTTCAACTGTAACCAAACTTATTTCTGATTACTGAAGGATTAAGGTTAGAAATTAATTGGAACAAATGAACTTGGAATTAAATCAATCTAGACTTAATCACAACATAGAACTTATCAAAATACTTAAAACTGAAACTGAAAAATAAAAATCAGAATCAACATGAATGCACTATCATTGTCAGCCTATTGACAATTCTCTGAAACTGAGTATCCGAAGATCAACACACACAACAACTGTCTGACGAACTTACTAGTCTATAAACAAGGACGAATTAATAGACGAAACTAATTAACTGACTGCTTGCCACAACTGATACTAAATAATCAGACCCAGAAAATTAGGCAATTCACAGGCAATTTCAGGGGTATTGACAGAAACATAGATTAACTGGACACTAATTAATCGATGCAATTCATTAATCGATTACACATAACAATTATATCGAACCTAAACAAATGATAACAATCAATCAAAAATAAATAAACAGGCTGTTTCAATCAGCATTAACAGGAATATGGATTTATAATAAAACAACTAATCGACGAACTTAATCGAATCGATTACACACATTGTAACTCATAGCAATCAAACAGAAGCAATGCTAGAATTTGACCAAATAAACGGGTCTAGTGGAGATGAGACAGAATTTAGTAAAAGAAAAATAGGAGAATTATATAGATTACTACAACAGGTAAGATGTGCATATAATACAATAGAAAGGCAGGAAAAATACCTCTAAATCTTCACCCCAAAATATGTCCTAATCTTGAACTGGTTTTGACTTTTTTTGAGGTCGAACGGACCTTAATAGAATGTTCTGACTGAGAACACTCGACTAAGGTCAGTCGAGACCTCAAGTTTTTCCCCCAATCTCGACGAACTCCGACTTCTTGGCATCTAGGGTTCTTCTTTGTTCGATTTGGGATTCGAGCAGTTCTCATGAGATTCGAACGGGATTAATGGTGGTTTAAGAATGAGGGAGGTCAGGTGGGTGGTTGGTGTGATTTTGGGACTTATTAGGTGATTTAGGGTTTTGGCTCGAATCTTCGATTGAAGATTCGAGGACACTGGGGATGATTCGAAGTTAAGTGACTAGGGATTCGTGTTCAGGGTGGTGTGGAGGTTCAGTGGTGTGAATTTCATGACCATCAGAGCCGGCGCCGCCGGGTTTACGGCGAGGGAACGGGGTGACGGCTATTAGGGTTCCTCATCTCTTTTTGATGAGAAAATGAGAGGAGGGGGTAATGGCTATGGGGGGAGGGTAGTGATTTTAGGTTTATATAGTGGAGTGGCTGAGGAATCCTGGCCGTTGGATGATGGGATCCAACGGCTTTGATTAATTCATTTAATTAAAACGGGGTCGTTTGGCTTCAGGTTGGGTTGGACCGGGGAGGGCGAATTGGATCGGGTTATGGGGAGGCCTTGAAACCGTTGGATCAAAGAAAATGGGTGGCTCAGATTGAACACTTGAAACGGTGTCGTTTCAAACCAAACCAGGGCTGCACTGAACCGTTTGATTTGTTCGATCAACGGCTCAGATTGAAGGATGACGAAACGGGGTAGTTTCATCATCATATTACGTCGTTTCATTTGTTTCTGAGACCAGCTGGTCTGGATTGGGTCAGGGATGAGTTTTGGGCCTGAATATCTCCTGGACCAATCCGAATTTCCTTTACATTTACCCGTTTTCCATTTTTCTTTAATTACGAAAATTAAACAAAAATCCTAAATAAATTGTAAAAATCAAAAAATAAAATTACACACATATTATTTAATACCTATAATAATTAACAAACAAATTAAACATTTAAATAAAATCAACACAATGGCAAGAAACACATATGCATATTTTGTGATTTTCTTTTAATCAAATTATGGTTAATTAATTCCTAAATGTATTTTTTTTATTATTTTATCCTTTTATATAAACCAATGATTAATTAATTATGAAAATGCAACATTAATTCCTAAATGCACATGTACCTATATTACTATTTTTCTGTATTTTCTTTAATTAGAATAAAATAAACATGCACAGATAAAATGCCACGAAAATTAAAAATCGTATATAAAGAAAAATTATTTATGATTTCTTTTGGAGTAGTTCTTGTGAGGCAAAAATCACGTGCTCACAGCTGCCCCTCTTTGTCCGAAAACATGAAGAGTTTTCGTACAAAGACAAAGTGAGCGGATACGAGCGATTTTTGCCCGTTGGAATACTCCGTGTGAAGCATTTTTTGAAAAGGATTTAACCGAACATTTGCTTCAAAGGTTTCCTACATATCCCTGGCTCGAAGGGAATCAGGTTAATGTAGTTCGGGAAGTTTTGGTAGCTGGGACTACCATGGAACTGCTTTTTCCTGTTATTGTTGTTGCTACTGCCTCCCGATCTCCTTATTACACCGTGCTAAAAGAAAATAAGAAGCAAGACTAAACTAAGAATTACAAAATCTTATCTGTCTTTCCCTTTCTCTGGTTGCCTTGCTTTCTTGTTGGCTTGTGTTCCCTCTGGTGCCTTTCTTTCGAAAACTACTGGGGATGACACTGGCCTTTTGCCGTTTTGACCATAAGTTTTATTATGCTGTTTTGTCTGCTGGGGACACTACTTCTTACATTAAAGCTTGTTATGCTGGGGATCTTTGTTGTACTCCCCCTCATTACTGACTTCTGTTTGATCTTGAAATGTACTCCTCTATTCTGTAGGCGGGCTCCTGACTTCAACAACTTCCTCAAAATTTTAACACCTCCATTCTCCAGGCGGGCTCCTGACTTCTTCAACTTCTCAAATTTTAACACCTCCATTCTCCAGGCGGGCTCCTGACTTCTCCAACTTTGAAAATAATTCAGCCTCCATTCTCCAGGCGGGCTCCTGACTTCTCCAACTTTCTCAAAATAATTCAGCCTCCATTCTCCAGGCGGGCTCCTGACTTCTTCAACTTATATATAACGACCTCCGTTCTACAGGCGGGCTCCTGACTTCAACAACTTCCTCAAAATTTTAACACCTCCATTCTCCAGGCGGGCTCCTGACTTCTCCAACTTTCTCAAAATAATTCAGCCTCCATTCTCCAGGCGGGCTCCTGACTTCTTCAACTTAAATATAACGACCTCCGTTCTACAGGCGGACTCCTGACTTCAACAACTTCCTCAAAATTTTAACACCTCCATTCTTCAGGCGGGCTCCTGACTTCTTCAACTTCTCAGATTTTAACACCTCCATTCTCCAGACGGTCTCCTGACTTCTCCAACTTTGAAAATAATTCAGCCTCCATTCTCCAGGCGGGCTCCTGACTTCTTCAACTTCCTCAAAATAATTCAGCCTCCATTCTCCAGGCGGGCTCCTGACTTCAATAACTTCTTAAATTCTAACACCTCCATTCTCCAGGCGGGCTTCTGACTTCTTCAACTGCTTCCTTCAAAATTGGTGTTTTATTCCTCTGAAAATTGCTGGGGATAACACCGATATTTTATTACAGCAATATGTCATTTTCCTTCTTCAAAGACTATTTCCTTGAAAGCTGGTGCTTTCACTTCCCTGAAACCTGCCGGGAATAACACTGTTGCGGAATTATCTTTCTCCTTTTAACAATGGTGGGATGATACTGATTATCTTGCTTCTTCCAAGATTGATTTTCTCTTAATACTTGTATCTCCCTTCTCGTATACTGCTGGGGATTTTTCTTCCTTCAAAACTTGTGTTATCTTCTCTCTTTCCCAAATGACTATCTGATTTTAAGAAAATTTTCGTAATGAGAGAAAATTTTCTGCCCCAGTTTGATAATCTTCTTTGTGACTCTGTCTTCCTACGGTCAATAATATTTCCTTTCCCTGATTCAAATCAAAGAAAAATTTGTTAGTTTAAAACGGGGCGAGTGGTCGTGCCACTTCTGCTGAGGATGGTTTTTCCCTTTTCTTTTCCTTGCATTGCTATAAAACTTGCTGGGGAGAATATTGATTGCTGGGGCTGATATTCCTGCTGGGGATGGTTGTCGTTTCTCTTCCTTCCCCGCTCCGTGTTGTCCGACCATTGTGGAGCTTGGTCGAGAATCTGTCGGAGTTGTTCCTGTATCTCGCAAATCTGCTGGGAATCATCTTGGAATTTGATCCATAACTTCCCTTGGAAATGTGGGACTCTTAGGATCTATACTCATTCATCATTTGGTCTTGCGATAAACTTCTTTTCACTTTGTTGCCTTATCTTTGGCTTGTCCTTTTCGTATTTTGCCCTGCACCATTTTGGCAACTGGTAGTAAGCTCTGAAAATCCTTTTCAAAAATAAACTGTTGGGGAAATAAAATCTTTTAAACCAAGAAATGAAAGAGTGATAATTTTAAAGATAGAAAAAGAAGTCTTTCTGAACAAACGCTGGGGAAAAAGAAAAGAAAAGAACTTATCTGAATGATATAACCAATCCCAACGATCATGTCGTGCATTCCGGATTGATCAACCCAGTCTATTTGTATCAATCAATCTTTCGGATGGCCTCATCTCGCTGGGGATAAATAAATACTCAACTTTTGCCAAATGTGGACCTTTTCCGCCAATCTCGCCTTGTCGCCTCATAGTGCCCTTCGAGGGGTTTTCACTAATAAGACTCTCTCATTTCTCTCCACTCCCGTTGCCTCATGGTGCCTGTGAAGGTTTTCACCGATAAGACTCTCTCATTTTATTTTATTTTTCAGCTGGGGATTGGAGCGTTGTCGATATGACGCTCTTTGTTGGGGATTCTTTCGGCTATTAATTCATTTTCAGTTTATGATCCTCTTCTCTGTTGGGGATCAGAGTGTTGTTCCTGACTTCCACGTGCATGAACTTGGCACTTCTCGGATACTGATCGGGAGGTCTTTTTTGGACATCAATATGGTTTTTTTGTGTATGGCTAAAAAGAAAAGGGGGTATCAAAAGTTTAAAATAATTTGGAGGGGTGAAACAGTACAACTCTTGGAATCAAACTTTCTTTTCACAACTTCTGCCCCAGTTCTTCTTGCTTGGGGATTTTTATTTTTTGGTTACACTATGACCGAGCCGTGAGGCGCCTACGTATCCTTCTTTGAGGAATCAGGTCAAACGTAGTTCCCACTTCCTTTGTTTTTCTTGTGATTTTTCTTTTGTCTTTATTATTGTTTTTCTCTCTTTTTATCTTTATTTTTAATTACTGGCTCTAAAAGAGGGATATGAAAGAATAAATAAGGCTCAAAAGGGTAAGCAAAGGTTAAAGTGTTTTGATAGAAGAAAGAATTGCCTCCGTCATTTCATTCTCCGATAAATGCCAACCACAAACAAATGACAATTACAATCAAAAGAGATCATACATAATATCTCTTAACTGCGTCGGAATTGATAGCCATGTCGACACATTTCCCTTCGATATCTATTAAACATAAAGCGCCATTGGACAACACTCTGGTTACAATGAATGGTCCTTACCAATTCGGGGCGAACTTGCCCTTTGCTTCTGCTTGGTGTGGCAGGATTTGTTTCAACACTTGTTTCCCCACTTCAAATTTTCTGGGGCGCACCCTCTTGTTGTAGGTTCTTGCTATTCTCCTTTGATATAACTGGCCATGACACACAGCTGCCAATCTCTTTTCATCAATCAAGTTCAATTGCTCCAAACGGGTTTTGACCCACTCGTCATCATCAATCTCAGCCTCAACGACAATCCGAAGGGATGAAATTTCAATTTCCGCCGGTATTACTGCTTCAGTTCCATATACCAACAAATAAGGGGTTGCACCTACTAAAGTCCGGACGGTAGTGCGATAACCCAACAATGCAAATGGTAATTTTTCATTCCATTGCCTGGATCCTTCTACCATCTTCCTCAGTATCTTTTTGATGTTCTTGTTGGCTGCTTCAACCGCTCCATTCGCCTTGGGACGATATGGTGTGGAGTTACGGTGTGTAATCTTAAACTGTTCACATACTTCTCTCATCAACTTGCTGTTAAGATTAGCACCATTGTCCGTGATTATCACTTTTGGGATCCCAAATCTACAGATGATATGGGAATGGACAAAATCCACCACTGCATTCTTGGTTACTGACTTGAAAGTTTTGGCTTCAACCCACTTGGTGAAATAATCAATGCTTACCAGAATGAACCTGTGACCGTTCGAAGCAGCCGGCTCAATAGGCCCAATAACATCCATGCCCCATGCCACAAATGGCCATGGTGCTGACATTGTGTGCAATTCCGTTGGCGGAGAATGAATCAAATCTCCGTGTATTTGACATTGATGGCATTTCCGCACGAAATTGATACAATCATGCTCCATAGTGAGCCAATAATACCCTGCTCGAAGAATCTTCTTCGCCAATACATATCCGCTCATATGTGGCCCACAAATTCCAGCATGTACCTCTATCATAACTGTCGTGGCTTGACTGGCGTCTATACATCTCAGCAATCCCAAATCTGGGGTTCTTTTGTACAACACTCCTCCACTGAGGAAGAAACCACTTGACAATCGCCTAATGGCTCTTTTTTGATCTCCGGTGGCCTGCTCCGGGTATATCCCTATTCTGAGGTACTCTTTGACGTCATAAAACCATGGCTCGCCATCCACTTCTTCCCCTATCATGTTGCAATAGGCATGCTGATCATGAACCTGGATGTGCAACGGGTCAACATGAATTTTGTCTGGGTGGTGCAACATTGATGCTAAAGTGGCCAATGCATCGGCAACCTCATTGTGAACTCTTGGGATGTGTCTGAACTCCACTGATCGAAATCGCTTGCTCAGATCGTGCAAACATTGTCGATATGGTATGAGCTTCAAATCCCGTGTTTCCCATTCACCCTGAATCTGATGCACCAGGAGGTCCGAGTCCCCCAAGACCAAGACGTCCTGGACATCCATGTCTGCAGCTAATCGCAAACCCAAAATGCATGCCTTATATTCAGCCATGTTGTTGGTATAATAGAAACGCAGTTGAGCTGTAATAGGATAATGATGTCCTGTTTCAGAAATAAGCACTGCTCCTATTCCAACTCCCTTCGCATTTGCGGCTCCATCAAAGAAAAGCTTCCAACCTGGTTCCTTAGGTAAGTCCAACTCATCTATATTCATTACTTCCTCGTCAGGAAAATACGTCCTCAACGGCTCATATTCTTCATCAACGGGATTCTCAGCCAAGTGATCTGCCAACGCTTGGGCCTTCATGGTTGTCCTCGTCACATAGACGATGTCAAACTCCGTGAGTAATATTTGCCATTTTGCTAACCTTCCTGTGGGCATAGGCTTCTGGAAAATATACTTTAACGGATCCAAATGGGAAATGAGATAAGTAGTATATGAGGATAAATAATGCTTCAATTTCTGGGCCACCCAAGTTAGGGCGCAACATGTCTTCTCGAGTTGAGTGTACTTAACCTCATATACTGTAAAATTCTTGCTGAGATAATAGATGGCTTGCTCCTTTCTTCCTGTAATGTCGTGTTGCCCCAACACGCATCCAAACGAATTCTCCAAGACCGTTAGATAAAGAATTAATGGTCTCCCCGACTCAGGTGGAACTAATACAGGTGGATTTGATAAATATTCTTTGATCTGGTCGAATGCTTCCTGGCATTCCGCCGTCCATCCTACTGTAGCATCCTTCTTCAACAGCCGAAAAATGGGTTCACAGGTTGCTGTGAGTTGAGCAATAAATCTGCTGATGTAATTCAACCTTCCCAACAGACTCATTACTTCTGCCTTGTTCTTCGGCGGTGGAAACTCTTGGATAGATTTGATCTTTGACGGATCCAGTTCAATACCTCGTCGACTGACAATGAATCCCAAAAGCTTCCCATATGGAACACCAAATGCACATTTGGCCGGGTTGAGCTTAATATCATACCTTCGAAGTCTTTGAAAGAACTTCCTTAGGTCTGCTACGTGGTCTTCCTGATGCTTGGACTTTATGATCACATCGTCTACGTACACTTCAATTTCTTTGTGGATTATGTCATGAAACACAGTGGTTATTGCTCTCATGTACGTCTCCCCAGCATTCTTCAAACCAAATGGCATTACCCGGTAGCAATAAGTTCCCCACGGCGTAATGAAAGCTGTCTTTTCCGCATCTTCCTCATCCATCAGAATCTGATGATACCCAGCATAGCAATCTACAAAAGATCCGATCTCACGTCCGGCACAATTGTCAATCAAGATATGGATGTTGGGTAAAGGAAAGTTGTCCTTTGGGCTTGCCCTATTCTGATTGCGGTAATCGACACACACCCTGATCTTTCCATCTTTCTTTGGCGCCGACACCACATTAGCCAACCAATCAGGATATCGAGTGACACGAATAACCTTTGCTTGCAGCTGCTTGGTTACTTCCTCTTTGATCTTCACACTCATATCCGTTTTGAACTTCCTCAATTTCTGCTTGACGGAAAGGCATGTTGGATCAGTGGGTAATTTATGAACCACTAAGTCTGTGCTTAACCCTGGCATGTCATCATACGACCATGCAAAAACATCTTTGAACTCAATAAGTGTTTTGATCAATTCCTCTCTGATATTTGGTGCAATGTGGATGCTTATTTTAGTTTCTCTGATATCACCGGCATCTCCTAAATTGATGGCTTCTGTGTCATTTAAGTTGGGTTTGCATTTTTCTTCAAACTGGCTTAACTCCCTGTTTATCTCCTTGAATGTATCATCCTCATCGTATTCCGATTCATTATCATAATCGACCTCTTGTAGGGTTAGCTCGGAATCAGATTGATCTTTTAGACTAGGTTGAAGATCTGTTGTGCATGCCATGTCATTAGAACCAGTATGAAAAGAACTGTTCAGAAAAAGAAATAAAGGAAACAAAATTAAAAATAAGAAATAAAATAAGAAATAAAGAAGAAAGTTTTCGTTTTATTGAATTATGGGATAACAAGGTTTCACACTTTATTGAACACAATAAAAAGAAATCTGGATTACAACCCTGGAATAATCCAGAAAACAGAAAAGGAAAATCAGAGCCAACTACCAGGACTCCCTCCAAGTAGGAAGAGGAGTAGCTATCCAATTGTTGACCTTGACCTTAGGACCCACAAACTGTATGTCTGCCTTACTGGAACCCTCTCCAGCTTCTATCATGTTGATATCGGCAAACACTCTTTCAAAGCTTTCATTCAAATCTCCATCTGGCCCCATCAGAGGTCCGAGAACTTCCGGGACCGGCAACTTTCTGCACCCTGCTTTGACAAATGACCTGGACAGGCGTGGGACTGGCTTAGGAAGGACCCAGACTCTTTTCTTCAATTTGCGGGCCCGCTTCACATCCATTGCGGTAGGCTTGAATCCCAACCCAAAAGTTTCCAGGTTCTTAGGCAAAGAAACTGGCTGGATCATTCCTTGCAGATCAACCCCCAGACCTTTCCCTGGTATAAACCCGTTGTTCAACATCTCTGAAGCTATCATGAAGGTTGCTGCTGTGATTCTGGGAAGTGGAAGGCCCTCACCCTCAGGAATTTTGTCTACTGAGACTGCGTCGAAAACCTGATAAACCCACGGGCCCTTATCATTGTCAGTTTCTATGTAGGGCACAATATCATCACTGACGGCGTGTGTGCCGTCATCCCCGTGTACCACAATCTCTTGTCTATCCCATTCAAATTTGACCACTTGATGCGGTGTAGAAGGCACTGCTTTAGCTGCATGGATCCAGGGTCGTCGCAACAAAAGATTGTACGACACTGCCACATCTATTACTTGAAATTCCATGGTGAACTCGACTGGACCAATGGTTAATTCCAGTACGATATCACCCACTGTGTCAGTGCCGCCCCCATCAAAACCTCGGACGCACACACTGTTCTTGTGGATCCTATCATCAGCAATCTTTAGCTTGTTCAGAGTGGCCAAAGGACAGATATTGGCACTTGACCCATTATCAATTAGTGCTCGAGTGACCACCGATTCTTCGCATTTGACCGTCAGGTAGAGTGCTCTATTGTGTTCAGTACCGTCTACTGGTAACTCATCATAAGAGAATCTTACTCGGTTTACTTCAAAGATCTTGTGCGCTATTTTCTCCAAATGGTTTACTGAGAGCTTGTCCGGGACATAGGCTTCGTTCAGAATCTTCATTAAGGCCTGACAATGATCGTTCGAATGGATTAACAAAGATAGCAACGAAATCTGGGCCGGGGTCTTCCTCAACTGTTCTATAATTGAGTAGTCCTGTTCTTTCATCTTCTTTAAAAATTCCTCTGCTTCTTCCTATATCATTGGTTTCTTTATTGTTTCAGGATTGACCCTTCTCAATTCTACGGGAGCAAAACACCTTCCCGATCGAGTTAACCCCTGTGCCTCGCATACGTCTTCCACAACCTCCTTCCCCTTATGCGTCACTGTCACTTGACTGTAGCTCCACGGCACAACTTTCTCACTTGTTATCGGCAACTGTATGACCGGCTTGATAACAACTGGTTCCACGTGGACCCCTTTTACTACCAACATTGGTTTGTTTGCTACTCCCTGCAACACCGCTCTGACTGGCTCTGGCTTCTTCGCAGCAACAGACAATCCTTTCCCTGCTACCACAAATGGCTTGTCATATACCTTACCCGACTGTACCACTGCCTTTACACTGGTCGACTCTTCATTAGAACTGGCGCGAATCATCATTACCGTTTGTGAGGGTGTTTTTGGTTTCCCTCCTTCGTACATTAGTTCGATCATGTGGGCTTCATGGTGCACCGGTAATGGATTTTCATTGATGTTGGGTGCCTCCGGTGCCTAAACCTCGATCCTATTTGTGTCAATAAGATCTTGTATGACAGTCTTCAACTTCCAACATTTCTTAGTATCATGCCCAGGAGCACCCGAACAATATTCGCAGCTTACTGAATGGTCCAGATTTCTGGGAAGGGGATTTGGAAATTTGGTTTCAACAGGACTTAGTAGGCCTATCTGCTTCAACTTCTGAAATAGAGTAGTATAGGTTTCTCCCAACGGAGTGAATGTTCTTGGCTTCTGCATCCTTTCGTTCCTGAAAGCCTGATTTCCGCGGAAGCTTGGCCATGCAGGATTTCTGTAGGCCCTCGGTGGTGGATATGTGTTTTATGGAGGTGGATATGTGTTTTGTGGAGGTAGATATGTATTTTGGGGAGCCGGCGCACGCCATTGCGGACGAGCCGGAGGCTGGGTGTAAGTTTGGGCGTGATGGACGGAGAAGTGGGGCTCTTGTGGTGGATAATAAGGTTGTGGAGGGTTGTATGGATTGTGTGGGTAGTTTGGGTAATGGGATCTGGTTTGATAGCGAGGGGTTGGACCTCTTGATCTGGACCAAGTACCTGCTTCGACTGTTGCGACCTCCTCTCTCTTGTTTTTCCCAAGCGCACCTCCCGTGCCGCTTTGGATAGCCTGAGTTGTGGCCTTGATCGCCGAATAACTCATTATCTTGTTGGACCTGAGTCCCTCTTCAACCATGCCGCCCATTTTTACCACTTCATTGAAAGATTTACCAACCGCCGTCACCAAGTGTCCAAAATAGGTTGGCTCCAATGTTTGTAAGAAGTAGTCCACCATTTCACCTTCCCTCATTGGCGGATCGACTCTTGCTGCTTGTTCTCTCCAGTAGAATTCGAATTCCCTGAAGCTTTCTCCGGGCTTTTTCTCAAGTTTTAACAGTGTGAGACGGTTGGAGATGATCTCAAGGTTATATTAGAAATGACCTGGAAATGCTTGTGCCAGATCATCCCAGGTATACCACCTGGTAGGATCCTGCCTCGTGTACCATTCTAATGCGGACCCGCTTAAACTTTGACCGAAATAGGCAATCAGCAACTTATCCTTTCCACCTGCCCCTCTCATCTTACTGCAGAAACCTCGTAGATGTGCCATGGGATCACCATGTCCCTCATATAAGTCGAACTTTGGCATCTTAAAACCTGTCGGTAATTGAACATCGGGGAAGGGACACAAATTTTTGTAGGCCACACTAACTTGGCTGCCCAATCCATGCATATTCCTGAAGGATTGCTCCAGGCTTTTCACTTTACGGAGTACTTCATCCTGCTCCGGATTTTTAGCTGGCCTTTCAGTTTCTGTAGGGAACTGAAGGTGAGAGGTGTAAGTGTATGGCTCGGAAGGTTTGAAGGTGAGTTCAGGAGGATAGTATTGATTGTCTTGAGCCTGAAACACTGGTTCATCAGGGGATTTTTGCAACGTGGCGGGTGGAGGTGCCATGAAAATAGGAACCGTTGGTGGAGGAGGGTTTTGTTTAGGTGGTGAATCTTGGGGATTATAGGAAGTTTCTCCCTAATAGTATTGGGCAATGGGGAAGCTCGCTGATGGACCAGTGGAAGGGTGTTCCGGAGTCCGAGCTGGTGAAAGGGTAGGAGTAGGGGGAAGTATTGGCGGTGTTTGTCCCTTAGCCCAGGCTAAGTGCATCCCAACAATCTCTTGTCTCAACCTGTTCATTTCCTCCTTCATCATTTGCATCTCTGTCTTTTCCTCCTCAATACTTTTGTCCGATCCAGACATACTTTCCGGAATGGGCCCTTTTGATCTTGTGTGGTAATGGTAATCTGCCAGAACGTTCTAACGAGCTAACTGTTTTGAAATCTCTTTCTCTGATAATGGAACAACAAACTTGTTAGCGTTAGAGTTTAACACATAATGCAATTTCACATCAAGGAATGCAATGTTCCTAGGCAGTTTAACCATTTCTAACATGTTTTTGCTTCGATTGCATGCGTCATTCCGGCTTATGTCCTTTATTTATTCACTTTGCCCTTTCTTTTTATCTTTGTGGTGGTGGTCGAATCTTATGTAAATTGCCTACGTATCATGTCCCCGCATGAATCAGACCGGGCGTAGTTCTGCCATAAGTAAAATAAAGACCCAATTTTACTTTTTATTACCCAAATATGCTATTACAAGGTATTATTTGAAAGAAGAGCAAACGAAATACAGACTCCATACTATTACCAATGTTTGAAGAGAACATAAGGGTAGACAACAAACTCTGAAAAACAAATGCAGGGTTGAACTAGGGATACATTAAAGCCTTGAATTTTGGTGCCCGCGAGGCATCATTCGGCCTTTCCGCGGGCTTTGGTGTTAGGCCTCTTTGCAAGCTTTTTAATTCCTCCATGATCTGGTGGACATAACCCATGACTGAAGCAAAAAGGATATCACGGGGCATTTCTTCACATGTTAGGCATTTCGTGGTGATGTAGCGCCCAATCTCATTGATCCTACCCATGATTCTATCCCTTTCTATGCACAGCTGTTCTATTCGTTGATTCTTTAGTCCCAATATTCGAGTATTGTCAATGAGCTGATCTTGGAACCTCTCCATTTGTTCTTCCATTCGGGCTATTGACTCATAGCAGTGTTCCCTATCTGTTCTAGCATCCCGGGCTTGTTTAAGGATCCGATCACTGAGAGTGGAATTTATTTCTCTCAATGTAGTAACACTCATTTCGTAATCCCTTTTCACTTGCCATAGGTGCTTTCTCCATGTTGCTGTAACTCTTGCCCACCTGGTCCGTAATCTTGCTATGCTGGCCTTGGATCTTTCCAAGTCTTTCTGGCCTTCAGCGACCTGATTCCTTAACCCTGCTATCAACCTTTTATCAGCCTGGCTTCTCAGTTGGTTGTCGGCATCCATTTTCATCTTACGGATCTGAGCTTTGAGGATCTCTCTTTCTTTGGCTAGTCTGTTCTTTTCTCCCTTGTTGGCAGCAACCTGCACTTTGCTTTCAAATTTCAGATCCTGAATCTGTTGTTTCAGTTTGCCTATTTCGGCAAGATTTTCCCGCTCTTTGGCCAACCAGTCCCAATGCTCTTGTGAGGACTTGGCAAATTCTTGAAGGTGAGATCTTTTAGTCGGCCTTCCAGACGACATTTCCCCTTTGTACCAAGCCTGATATCCAGGTGAAACTTCCCCTCTTGCCTGATTCAGCACACAAATATTTGCCTCTAAGTATTGACATTGGCTCCAAATCTGGCGGACTCTTGCTTCAGAAAACTAACCCTCGGAACTGATTTCAATTACCTGGGTACTTAGTCCTCATCTTTGGGCACTATCTGACACCTCCCTAGTTGCCTCAAAACCCGATACGGCGCATAAGGTTGAATGCTCTTAAGTCCCATCAAGAGAAAATGGGGCCTAGCTGCTGGCATGTATATGACTTCGTCGACCGGTAACCATCCCAGTGTCCACTGTATTTGACTGGCGTTGAGGGTCCAAAAATATGAGGTCCATGCCGAGACTCCTTCAGGTAGGTGGACCTCATTAATTCTGGTGTAGAACTCCTCTATGCAGGTCTTTTCAGAAGATCCATGGCTCAGGAACTGGGCTCGGTGACATAGGTGTTCGGTCATCCACATTTGCAACAACAAGTTACAACCTTCGAAAAAGTTTCCTCCGGCTTTGCAGGCCATGAGAGCTCGGAACATATCAGATACAATCATGGGCACCAACGTGCTATCATTTTGAGTAAGCAAAGTACTGACGAACCCAGCTATCTTTATGTCGATATTCCCGTCTTTTCTTGGGAACACTAAGAGCCCTAAGAAGGTTATCATGAAAGCAACCCGTCTATGTTCATCCCACTTTCGACGGTTACTTTTGCTGCACAACTTATTTTCTGGCTTGTCGAATCCTCCTATGTGACCATATCTTTGGTATATGAAACTCATAGTGCAAAAACCTTTTGCCAAGTCAGGGTTATGGATTATTCTGACTATCTTTAATGAGTCCAAAAATCGGTGCACCGCTACAGCTCTTGGAGCAACCAGGTATTTATGCCTCAATGGAACCCTAGTACTGCCGATGTACCCTGCTATTTCCTCTAAAGTTGGGGTGAGTTCAAAGTCCGAGAAGTGGAAGACATTGTGCGCAGGGTCCCAGTGAGGGACCAGTGCCCTTATAATGTCTCCTCGAGGCTTGATATCCAACAAACTCATGAGACCTTTCAGATGTTTCTTGATTTCGTCATGCCCTTCTTTGCCTAAATCATTCCACCATAGCCGCAACTGGAGGGGAATTTTATTCATGATTGAAAAGGGTTCATTTTGAGTCGTGCTCATTCTGCACATTTATTAATAAGCTTAAACAAGCGAGAATTTATTTAAAAAACAATTTGATCCTTTTTAAAAAAAAACAGATCTTCCGGACACGACCTTTCAGCACTTCAGAGACGAAGATTTTAAGGTTGTGCGATTTAACCAACAAATAATAAAAATAAAGAATGACAGAAGTGGCTGTTTATACAAAGTCAGTCTTCCGGCGTTCCTTTTGGGAACATTCGGCTATTTTTGATAAAAACGGCATCACCTGACTTTATGATAGAAAAATTAAAATTTTGACATTTTTTTTGTTTGTTTTTTTTTACAAAATAGGAGGTTGGACCCGACGAGGGTTGCCTACGTATCTCACGTCCTGTGAGAATCAAACCGGCGTAGTTCGCCCAACATAAACTAAACTTGTAAACAAGACTCCTTTTTTTTCAAACACATTAAACTAAAAAAAACATTTTCATTTTTTTTTCAAAATTTCGGCAGGGTCACACCTCCTTTTTCGCCCGCGCCGCCGCGAAGGGACGCGGTAGGGAGTTTTTTTCACTTAAAGGACGATCGAAACGAGATTTATTTATTTATTCATAGTCGCCACTTGGAAGATTTAGGGTGTCCCAAGTCACCAATTTGATCCCGAATCGAGGAAAATATTCGACTTTCCAAATGAAATCTGCGAACCAGAAATTCTAAGTAAGGCATTCTGTTGACCCGAGGGAAGGTGTTAGGCACCCCCGAATCCCGTGGTTCTAACACGGTCACTTAAACTGTTGTAATGGCTAAAATATCTGATTTTAATACATGTTCAAAAATTATAGTGCAATTTCAACTTTTAACCGCTTTATTGTTATTATTATTTTATAGAGAATTGCAACATCATGAAAATATATCTCGAACCACGTCACATCAATGTACCCGTGGTTATCGACATATTTCGACTCTGTTGAGATTTTGATTTGGGTCACATAAATGTGCACCCGAGTTTTAAGAAAATTAAATTATTAAAGGCGCGCCTAAAGCGACTAGCGTATCTCTTACTTTGGGTAGGGCCGTGAAAGTTTGCTAAATGGTCCATTCCGAAGTATAAGCAATTTTTATAGTAAGTATTTACTGAGGGCCCAACAATTTGTGATTTACTATGGCGAGGCACACCTCCATTTTATTTTAAAAGGATCGTCCTATAGTAATTATGTTTTTCTATTTCCGTTCGTCTCTAAAATAAAATAAGACAAAGTACCTAATTTATTTACATGCTTGCGAGTTATTAGTTAAGATCCGTATGCGATTTGTTAATTCTAAAAATGATGCAATAAGGCGATTCGTTTGCCATTTATTGGGCCCAAGTCCAACGTATGTGAGGTAAAACTGGACCCGGGCCATCCTTAATCCAATAGGGCTAGTTAATGGTTTCTACACATTCATAGCTTGTAAAAAATGGTATCATCTTATTAACAAGTTTCTTCAAATTTAAAGTGGCGTTCTACTGGAATGTAAGAACTTGGAAATCTAATTGATTTTTTTTTCTAAACCATTTACATGCATTAAATTAACTACTTGTATCTAATTAAATAATGTTCCTATCAGTTTCCGAAATAGGCCATTTGTTCAGTGAGATAACTATTGAAATAATCTAAATGGCCTAACATGCTTTTGATATATGCTATTTAACAAATAATACTGAAGTAACAGAACAAGAGTTACTATATCATCAATCCTTTTAACTAAACATACATGGGCAGTTTTCTTACTAAACTATCGCAAAAAGGCATGTCCAGTTATACATAAATAAACACTTACATGATTCTAATGAAAAAGGTATTCTAATACGTATACAAATAAATAAACAACTATAATGAATTTAAAACTTCAGCTCTTCACTTCTTTGTATTCATGCTTCAAGTTTTAATCTACAAGAATCAGTGTATCGATTTGTGTACCTGGTATTTGAAAAGCAAAGAGAAGAAGAGGAAGATCAGTGCAGAAAGCAGCAGTAGCATACACAGCAACACAGCAGTACAACAACAACCAGTAAATCCAGGAAATACTAAAACTGAAAACCAGCAGTACCAGAATGAAACACAGACAGATGCAAGGACACAATCTTCTTATTTGTTAAACACTCAAGAAAAGCAGCCTGAAACTCTTAATGTAAAAGTTCAGCTTTAACACTCTAACTCTTAGTGTAAAAGTTCTGATTTTTACTTTCTGAATTTTTTCCTCTCTTTTCCAGTATTTTTCCAGATCTTTTTTTTTCTTTCCAGTCTGCTCTCCTCTTCTGTCCAGATCTTCCCCTCTCTTTATACAAGTATCCTTTTTTTCCCTAGGTGTTGCCCGACCCCTCTCTACTTTGAAAAATTAGAATTTTTCCACTATCTGCCATTAAGACTGCCTTTTCCACTTAAACAGCCCCCCCCCCCATTACCTTTTGTTCCCCATTAATGTATTAGTTAGTACCCCCATTAACAAAGCACTAATATTAACATATAAAATTAACTGTTTCAATCCCAAATTGCCCCTGAAAACCCTTAATATTACTGCCCTCCTAACACAAACACTACTGCATTACAGCTTCTTAAATCTGAAATATGTTTTCACCTTTAACAAAGATTTGAAAATTAAAACTGACTTTCAACTGTAACCAAACTTATTTCTGATTACTGAAGGATTAAGGTTAGAAATTAATTGGAACAAATGAACTTGGAATTAAATCAATCTAGACTTAATCACAACATAGAACTTATCAAAATCCTTAAAACTGAAACTGAACAATAAAAATCATAATCAACATGATTACACTATCATTGTCAGCCTATTGATAATTCTCTGAAACTGAGTATCCGCAGATCAACACACACAACAATTGTCTGACGAACTTACTGGTCTATAAACAAGGACGAATTAATAGACGAAACTAATTAACTGACTGCGTGCCACAACTGATACTAAATAATCAGACCCAGACAATTAGGCAATTCACAGGTAATTTTAGGGGTATTGACAGAAACATAGATTAACTAGACACTAATTAATCGACGCAATTCATTAATCGATTACACATAACAATTATATCGAACATAAACAAATGATAACAATCAATCAAAAATAAATAAACAGGCTGTTTCAATCAGCATTAACAGGAATATGGATTTATAATAAAATAACTAATTGACGAACTTAATCGAATCGATTACACACATTGTAACTCATAGCAATCAAACAGAAGCAATGCTAGAATTTGACCAAATAAACGTGTCTAGTGGAGATGAGACGGAATTTAGTAAAAGAAAAATAGGAGAATTATATAGATTACTACAACAGGTAAGATGTGCATAGAATACAATAGAAAGGCAGGAAAAATACCTCTAAATCTTCACCGCAAAATATGTCCTAATCTTGAACCGGTTTTGACCTTTTTTGAGGTTGAACGGACCTTAATCGAATGTTCTGACTGAGAACACTTGACTAAGGTCAGTCGAGACCTCAAGTTTTTCCCCCAATCTCGACGAACTCCGACTTCTTGGAATCTAGGGTTCTTCTTTGTTCGATTTGGGATTCAAGCAGTTCTCATGAGATTCGAACGGGATTAATGGTGGTTTAAGCATGTGGGAGGTCAGGTGGGTGGTTGGTGTGATTTTGGGACTTATTAGGTGATTTAGGGTTTTGGCTCGAATCTTCGATTGAAGATTCGAGAACACTAGGGATGATTCGAAGTTAAGTGACCAGGGATTCGTGTTCAGGGTGGTGTGGAGGTTCAGTGGTGTGAATTTCACGGCCATCAGAGCCGGCGCCGCCGGGTTTACGGCGAGGGAACAGGGTGGCGGCTATTAGGGTTCCTCGTCTCTGAAAGAGACGAGGTTTGATGAGAAAATGAGAGGAGGGGGTAATGGCTATGGGGGGCGGGTAGTGATTTTAGGTTTATATAGTGGAGTGGCTGAGGAATCCTGGCCGTTGGATGATGGGATCCAACGGCTTTGATTAATTCATTTAATTAAAACGGGGTCGTTTGGCTTCAGGTTGGGTTAAACTGGGGAGGGCGAATTGGATCGGGTTATGGGGAGGCCTTGAAGCCGTTGGATCAAAGAAAATGGGTGGCTCAGATTGAGCACTTGAAACGGTGTCGTTTCATACCAAGCCAGGGTTGCACTGAACCGTTTGATTTGTTCGATCAACGGCTCAGATTGAAGGATGACGAAACGGGGTAGTTTCATCATCATACTACGTCGTTTCGTTTGTTTCCGAGACCAGTTGGTCTGGATTGGGTCAGGGATGAGTTTTGGGCCTGAATTTCTCCTGGCCCAATCCGAATTTCCTTTACATTTACCCGTTTTACATTTTTCTTTAATTACGAAAATTAAACAAAAATCCTAAATAAATTGTAAAAATCAAAAAATAAAATAACACACATATTATTTAACATCTATAATAATTAACAAACAAATTAAACTTTTAAATAAAATCAACACAATGGCAAGAAACACATATGCATATTTTTGTGATTTTCTTTTAATCAAATTATGGTTAATTAATTCCTAAATATATTATTTTTTATTATTTTATCCTTTTATATAAACCAATGATTAATTAATTATGAAAATGCAACATTAATTCCTAAATGCACATGTACTATATTACTATTTTTCTGTATTTTCTTTATTTAGAATAAAATAAACATGCACAGATAAAATGCCACGAAAATTCAAAATCGTATATAAAGAGAAAATTATTTATGATGTCTTTTGGAGTAGTTCTTGTGAGGCAAAAATCACGTGCTCACAAAGGCCACAACTCAGGCTATCCAAAGCGACACAGGAGGTGCGCTCGGGAAAAAGAAGAGAGAGGAGGTCGCAACAGTCGAAGCATGTACTTGGTCCAAATCCAGAGGTCCTTCCCCTCACTACCAGCCCAGACCCCATCACTCAAATTACCCACACATGCCATATGGCCTTCCACAACCCTACTACCCACCATCAGAGCCACTCTTTTCCACCCATTAGCCCAAACCTGTCCCCGAGCTCCATATAATCCACCTCAGTATTATCCTCCGAACAATGTCCAGTCATATGTCCAACCATCAGGTCACTCCCTATGGCGAGCGCCAGCACCACATAATGCATTCTTGCCTTCACAACATTTTCAAGCACCCAACGACCCTAGAAAACAGGGGCAGGGAGGGGAACAAAGGCAAAGAAATAGTTTCACGCCAATTGGGGAGTCCTACACAAGCTTGTTTGAAAAGTTAAAGCATTCTGGCCTGATTGAGCCGCTCCTCGGCTATACTCCAGACCCATATGCAAAAGGCTTCGATCCTACTGTATGATGCATGTACCACTCTAATGTCCAAGGGCATAGCATTGAAGATTGTCGTTCTTTGAAAAGGGAAATAGAAAGAATGATTCAAGAAGGGGTAATTGTGATCAATGGCAGTGACAAGGAGCATGCGAATCCTCTTGGGAATTTGCGGACTGAAGTTAATGATATTGAAGTTGTTAATGGTTTTGGCAATATTGATGGGGAACCCAGTGGCTGAGATGCCGAGCTTGGAAATTAGAAAGACGCTCCTTTCTTGGTTGGTCAGGGAGGAGTTTTGGTGGTTCATTTTGTTATCATTTCTGTTGTTCGGGTTATTTGCAGGGTTGTAATCCAGACATTGTCTTGTGTCAAACCCTCTTATCCTTCCATTTTGTCATACTAGTTTGTTTAGTGTTGTCTAGGATTGTTTTAGTTTCGTTCCAAGGTTGTACCCCAGTTGTTTTGCTTGTTTCGTGATACGAACCGTTCACCGCTTGTCTAATGCAAATTCTGGTCTTTTGTTACCTCCAATCATCTTCTTTGTTTAGTTCTTTTTATCTTTTTGTTTTGTCCTTATTCAAACGCCAATTCTAGTGATATGACATGCACGCAAAGTTTGGGCCTAATCTTAAGAGTTAATTATAAAGCCATTGGGGGATGATCGGGACATTTAATGGAAATAGGAACAGCTTGAGATTCTTTGAAGCCCGAGCCACATGAAACTGGGGCAAGCAAAACATAAAGAAAAACCATAAAAGCAAGTGAGAGCATTGCCCAACGGTGCTTTAAAAATGACAAATGAAAAGGCAAATGTATGGATATGGTTATCAAGTCCGGCACAATCAGAAGATGTGGCGAATATTTAATGGTGTTGTTTGTGCTTGGCATGTTTTGAAGATTGGAATGACGAAAGCATTTTATTCTACTATCTAAACACTTTATCCTTCGTTAACCCTTTTGAGCCTTATTGGTTTTCTTTTGTACCCCTCGTTCGGAATCAGTAGCGAAGACTAGAAAACACAATCATGGAAGATTAAAGAAAAAGAATAAAGAAAAAGAAAAGGAAAACAACAGAAACAACGAAACAACAAAAGAGGAAGGAGAAATGAGCAAAAGAGAAAGAAAAAGAAAAGAGAATAATAAATAAGTGGAAAGAAAAACAGAAAGGAATTGGGAACTACGTTTGACCTGATTCTTCAAAAAGGATACGTAGGCGCTTCACGGCTCGGTCATAGTGTGCATAGTGTAACATAGTGTAACAAAACATCAAAAATCCCCATGCAGAAACTGGGGCAGAAGTTGTGTCTGAGGTAAAGAAATCTGGTTCCGAAGGTTGTAAATTTTGAACCCAAATTGATTCGTTTTGAGCCGCTAGTACCCTTTCTTTCTAGCCCTAGCCAAAACCCCACGTTACGGTCCAAAGAAAGACCTTTTGACCAGTCTTCAAAAGATGCCAAGTCATGCAAATGGAAGTCTAGAATAACACTCTGATCCCCGACAGAAAAGTAATAAAATGAGAGAGTCTTATCGGTGAAAACCTTCACGGGCACCTTGAGGCGGCTATAAGTTGAGAGAAAAAACAAAATGAGAGAGGCTTGATAGTGAAAACCCTTCGGGCACTACAAGTCGAATAAAGATTGAGAATCATACAGGAAAGTACCAGACGAAGATTGTGAAAGGCGATTAACAACAAAGGATAGGCCACATATGCATGTCATGGCCAATGGAGTTGGCATCCACATCTGATAGGTTTTACTTTGTAGTTTTTCTCGTTAGGAGTCATCTTTTCCTTTGTCTTTTACTCTGTTCCTTTTACCGTTGTCATTTCTTCTTCTTGAGTCTCTTTGGTCAGAACAAGTGAGAAATGATTTCAAAATTTGCCATCAGCTTTCCAATTATGCAAGACGAGATCTGACTATTACATCAAAGGGGTATAAGTCAGGAAAGAACAAGCGCAATGAGTTGGTAATAGTCAACGTGCTTTGAGGTTCGCGCAAAATACCCAAGATTGGTCCATATCAATTCAGGGACAGTGTAATAAAAAGAGGGCTAGGGGGATTGAACCGAGGGTATATTCGATGATGAGATTGACAAAAGGATGGACCAGCATCAAGAAGGATATCCCCAGCAGAAAATGAGGGCTATAAGGCCAAGGCCAGCGAAAAATCAAGAAAGAACAATGCGGAAAGCGGTGGACAGAATTTGGAAATTCATAGGAGACTCAATGGTTGGGGAAATGCCAGTTCACGGACAGTACCACAAAAGAAGATATTGGGTCCGCACCGAGAAAAGGTATTTCAATAACATAGACGATGGAGGGAGTGGTTAATTAATGAACATGCAAGATCTTCAAGTGAAATCGGCTGTCATGAAAATACGTGAGATCATATAAGGAGACTGGGAAAATGGTTAAGAGGTTTGTGAATAAGGAATCGTCAAGAAGGTCAGAAGGTATCAGCCCAGTTCAAGATGGTCAGACAACGCATAGATGGAAAATGGTTGATGGCATCCCCAACAGGAGTATCACAACCAACCACCACGTTTTAAACTGACCGAATTTTCTTTGTTTGAAACAGGGATGGAAGCAATGTTCATATCAAAGCTTGGAAGGTTGAAATTTTCAGGTGTAATGCCCCAATTCGGCTTACGCAAAGGCTATTGAGAAGATCACACATCACCACCAAGAAAAGCATTTCCTAGTCTGGGTTTTCAAGATATATTTTGTTGTAGGAGATGCACTTTATAAATTGAGATTTTACCCTTAGGAGACGCACTTCCTAGTTTGGATCATATGAGTTTTAGTCACTAAAATTCTCACTTCTAGGAGATGCACTTCCTAGTCTCGGTCATTTAAATTCATTCCTAGGAGACGCACTTCCTAGTCTGGTTCATTTAAGTGCATTCGTAGGAGACACACTTCCTAGTTCGAATCATTGAAGTTTCACCCCTAGGAGACGCACTTCCTAGTCTAGGTCTTTCGGGTTATATTTTTGCTTTAGGAGATGCACTTCCTAAATTGAGATTTTACCACTAGGATACGTACTTCCTATTTGGTTCATTTAAGTTCATTCATAGGAGACACACTTCCTAGTTCGAATCATTGAAGTTTCATCCCTAGGAGACGCACTTCCTAGTCTAGGTCTTTCGGGTTATATTTTTGCTTTAGGAGATGCACTTCCTAAATTGAGATTTTACCACTAGGATACGCACTTCCTATTTGGTTCATTTAAGTTCATTCATAGGAGACGCACTTCCTAGTTCGAATCATTGAAGTTTCACCCCTAGGAGACGCACTTCCTAGTCTGGGTCTTTCGGGTTATATTTTTGCTTTAGGAGATGCACTTCCTAAATTGAGATTTTACCACTAGGATACGCACTTCCTATTTGGTTCATTTAAGTTCATTCATAGGAGATGCACTTTTTAGTTTGAATCATTGAAGTTTCACCCCTAGGAGACGCACTCCCTAGTCTGGGTCTTTCAGGTTATATTTTTGCTTTAGGAGACACACTTCCTAAATTGAGATTTTCTCCTAGGAGATGCACTTCCTAGTCTGGTTCATTTAAGTTCATTCGTAGGAGACGCACTTCCTAGTTTGAATCATTGAAGTTTCACCCTTAGGAGACGCACTTCCTAGTCTGGGTCTTTCAGGTTATATTTTTGCTTTAGGAGATACACTTCCTAAATTGAGATTTTACCACTAGGATACACACTTCCTGATTTTGGTTCATACAAGTTTTACTCGTAGGAGACGCACTTCCTAGTTTGGTTCATTCAGGTTTTATTTTTAGCAAATGCATTTGCTCGTCAAAGTTTTGGGTTTTACTCATAAAAGACGCACATCCTGGCCTAGTCATTAGTTTACTTTCACAATTGCATCAATAGTATAAGTGGTTTACAATATTTCTAACAATTTACAAATCTTCCCAGTGCAAACTGGGGCAGAAAATTTCCTTTGTTTTGTCTATTTTGTAGCAGTCAGGAGCCCCCCATGAAGAACGGAATGGCACTTTATTTTTGAAGTTGTTGTTGAGGCCAGGAGCCCACCCGAAGAGCAGAATGGGGATTTATTTTTCGAAGTTGTTGTTAAGGTCAGGAGCCCCTCCTGAAGAACGGAATGACGCTTTATTTTTGAAGTTGTTGTTGAGGTCAGGAGCCCCGCCTGAAGAACGGAATGGCGATTTATTTTTCGAAGTTGTTAGTTGAGGTTGGGAGCCCGCCCATATAACAGAGGAATACATTTCAGTCTTTAAATTTCAAGTCTGGAAGTTGGGAGCCCGCCCATATAACAGAGGAATACATTTCAGTCTTTACATTTTAAGTTGAAGAAGTTGGGAGCCCGCCCATATAACAGAGGAATACATTTCAGTCTTTATATTTCCAATTTTGAAGTTGGGAGCCTGCCCATATAACAGAGGAATACATGGAAGTTTGAAGTCAGTAAAGCAGAGGAATACAACCAAAATCCCCAGCGGGAAACAACAAAAATCCCCAGCAGAGGAAGGAAGTTCAAGATTCGATGGAAAAATAATGCGAAGCTCACGAGAAGGAAATAAGCAGTTTGAGATCGGCATTCAAGGGAGAATACAAGACAATCAGAAGTAAAGAAATACCAGAGGAGTCACCGAGACATCAAAGCAACAAGAGACACAAGAGCACAACTGAAGATCCAGATAAGATTTTGTAATTCATAGACTATAGTTTAGTATAGCTTCTTATTTTCTTTCAGCATGGTGTAATAAGGAGGTCGGAAAGCAGTAATAACAGCATGTAACAGCAGTAACATTGCAGTCCCATGGTAGTCCCAGCTACCAAAACTTCCCGAACTACATTAACTTGATTCCCTTCTAGCCAGGGATATGTAGGAAACCTTTGAAGCAAAGGTTCGGTTAAACCTTTTCAAAAATTGCTTCACACGGAGTATTCCAACGGACAAAAATCGCTCGTATCCGCTCACTTTATCTTTGCACGAAAACTCTTTGTGTTTTCGGACAAAGAGGGGCAGCTGTGAGCACGTGATTTTTGCCCTATATGAAAATTACTCCCAAAAATTCAAAATAAAACAATTTTCCTTTTGTGTGCAATTTTGAGAATTTTCGTGGCATTTTTGAATAATTATTTGTATTTGTCCGTGCATGTTTATTTGTTAAATTAATAAAAAATACAAAAATATGTCGCATTTGCATTTAGGATTTAATTCTACAATTAAGAGCAATTAAGTTTGTTTTACAAGAACAAAAATCATAAAAATAATGTACGTCGCATTTTTTGGCATTTAATATCCAAATTGTGTAATTTTATCGTAATTGCTATTTAATTGTGTGTTAATTATTATTAAGAGTTAATTAGCACTTTTATAAATTAATTTAGTTCTATAGGATAATTTAGGATTTTTAGGATTTAGTTTTAGTTTAAGAAAAAATAAAAGAAGAAAAAAGAAGCAATAAAAGAAGAAGAAAATCGGATTGGGCCCTTCCTCCAATTTTAAACCCCAGGACCAAACCAAATAACCCCTTACCTAACCCAAAAACCCCTCGACTCGGTCCAGCACTAAACCAAAAGGACCCTCCCCCCTTTCAGTTACCCTTCACCCAAACAACCAAACCCCAAAACCCTAAAAAACACCCGCACGTTCCTCCTGCATCAGCTCCAAACGACCTCACCACCATAGCAACACCATCGCCATCCATGGCTGCCCTCCCCGTCTTCCCCATCATCCCTCACATGGCTGCCCTTCTCCCGTCTTTATCTTCTTCGTCGAGCTCAACCAGTCCGTCGACAACTCTTCAGCGAGCACTGCCATCGTCGTCGACCAGCCTAGCTCACGATCAAACAACCATCAGTCCAGGCCCGTCAGTCACGTCCCAAGCGACGCTTCCATCCAGCTTCCTCCGCCAAAGTTCCACCTGAAACACGCCATTTCTGTCGTTCAAACGACCATCCTTACGACCTCATCGTCCAGCCACTCCAACCCTCAACCAAACGAACCAGTCCATCGCCACCAACAACCTCTCGCCACAAATACCATAACCACCAGCGAACAGTCCTCGTCCAGGCCCTCCGCCATTTCCGTCACCCCATCATCTAACAACCCCTCCAAATGACCCCTCCAGCGTCGCCCAACAAGCAGCAACCAGTTCGTCACGTCCAAACGACCATCGTCGCCTCCATCGCCCCCAAACCAGTAGCAACTTCCACGACCAGCCACCAACAGCCAACTGTTGTTTCCCCGTCGTCTCTGAGCTTTACCATCATCATCGCTTATTCTGCCATTTCCCATTCACAACAGTGTATCCATGAAACCACTCTTGAGGTTCCCGTTCGGCGTTGTTCGTCGAGGTTCCGTTCGAACCCGGACTTCAAACTAGTAGGTTTCCGTTCTCTTTTCTTTTAGTTTTCGTTCAGTGAATTCATCTTCCGCTCCTTTTTATAATTATGTTCGTGTTCCAATAGGTTGGTTTGAATTCAAACCCATGTCTTTGTTTGTATTAGAGATAATTCGTGTTCATTTTTGTTTGAAGTTCGTTAGTTTTTCATCAAGTGATTTAATGTCGAGTGTTTATGTGCTGGTCTTTAGTTTTTGATTTAGTTTGAATCATTCATCTTTGTTATGATGTTGTTTGATTTAGTTTGAGTTCGACTGATGTTGAGTTTAGTGATTTAAATCTACTTGTTTGTCCTGATAAGTTTGTTGATATGAATCTGACTCTGTTGTTAATTCATGAATGTTGTCGATTAGGAGTTTGTTTGGCGAGTTTGTTTATTCAGAGTTTGTTTGTTAATTGGACATTGATTAGGTGAATTGATTATAGCTGATATGGTTTTGGTACAAATTGAAAGGGATGGGGGTAGAATGGTAAATTGCAGTAGTTTCAGGGGCATTTTCGGGATTTTAAGTTTTAAAAAAATAATTAATTTGAGTGTTCTGTCCACTAAGTACTAATAATATTAAATTAATACATTATTTAATACATAGTGGGGGACAAGACATGTGTTAGTGGGAATTAATACATTGTTTAATATAGTAGGGGACAAAGCATGTGGTAGTGGGGCAATAAGGGAATTAAATAAAGAAAAGATATGTGATAGTGTAAACTAATATATTTGTTTAATATAGTGGGGGACAAAACATTAAGTAGTGAGATTCAAAAGGGGAATGGGGAGAAGATGGTGGGATTAATTTAAGTGCTTCAAGTTTGGCTATAAAGAGGAGGAGCTGGACACAAGTTAAGGGGGTCAGAATTTAAGGGTAAAACGTTAACTGGTCTTTCAATCTAAAAAAGGGTGTTGCTGGAATTCTGTTGGTTTTATTAAACACTGTTACTGGGCTGTTCTGTTTCCGTTACTGTTGTTGTTGCTGTGTTGTTGCTACTGCTCCTGCTGATCCCTTTCTTCCTTTTCCTTGTGGTCCCTTTCCAGGTACACATTTCTGAGATTAGTTCTGAGGTAACTTCAAACTGCAAAAAATGCTGAATTAAAAGGCTTAACAGATTGCATGTTAAAGTGTGTTCAATTAATGTATTAGAATGTACATTAGGAAATATTGTATATGTTTATGCTCATCTTAAACATGTATTTACATTGTACAACTATACTGAAAATTGGACTGTACTTAGAACTATTCTAAGTAGTTTGAACTGTTTTCTATATGCCTATGTGTACATGAATTGATAGATAGTCATTACTGGAGATTATTTTGATTTAGTTTAATTAGTGAAGTATAACTCTGAATTCATACAAACCGGAATAGAAATGAGTCAAAGCTTGTGAATTTTTAATCATGTTAGTAATGGAAATCTGTAAATATTAGGCAGAATCAAAAAATGGCCAGTAATTTCGTAGAATCACTAGGCCCACTATATTTTAAGTTAGGATCGTAGTAGTAATTGTTAAGATCATTAATCCAATAGGCATGAGTTGAGTTCAAACAAGACGAGTTAACGATTAAGTTTAACAAACTTTCGAATAAACATTAGTGATTAAGGTTAATTTCAGTTTCAAATAGTTGTAAACAATTAATTCCAATGGTTCAATTCATCTAACAATGTGGGTTTAAATTAGTTAGAGGATAATTAGTTTATTTTGGTAATATTATTTGTAAATTCCGTATTCTATTTATAATTTCAATTTTAGTAATATTCAATTATAGAATAAGGCATGAAACAATCTCCCTTTGTCTCGATTGCAATTTTTAGTTTGCATTTGTCTTAATCCGATAAATAAGTAGCGGCCTCTTCAAGCATGTAATTAATTAGAATTTTTCTCTTTTTTAAAGACGAACTTAAATAGAAAAAATGTAGTCACTTTAGGATTATCCTTTTAGAATAAACGAGATGAGCCTCGCCCAATAAAACACACAAGTTGCGGGGCCCTCAATAATTGGTTAATAATTGTATAGACTTCGGGATCGGCCGTTTAGGAAATTTCACGGCCTTACCCAAAATAATGATACGCTAGTCGCTTTAGGCGCGCCTTTAACAATTTACTTTCTTAAACTCGGGTGCACATTTATGTGACCCAAATCCAAATCTCAACAGAGTCGAAATGTGTCGATAACCACGGGTACATTGATGTGACGTGGTTCGAGATACGTTTTTCACAATGTTGTAATTCTCTGTTAAAATAATAATAATAATAATAATAATAATAATAATAATAATAAAAGCGGTAGAGAGTTTAAAGTTTGCACATAAGTTCATAATTGTATAAAATCAAGATAATCAAGCCAAATATGACAGTTGAGCGACCGTGCTAGAACCACGGAACTCGGGAATGCCTAACACCTTCTCCCGGGTTAACAGAATTCCTTATCCGGATTTCTGGTTTGCGGACTGTAATACAGAGTCATTCTTTTCCTCGATTCGGGATTAAAACCGGTGACTTGGGACACCATAAATCTCCCAAGTGGCGACTCTGAAATAAATAAATAAATCCCGTTTTGATTGTCCTTTAATTGGAAAAAACTCCCTTCCGCGTCCCTTCAAAGCAGCGCGGGCGAAAATGGAGGTATGACACTTATTATTTACTAAGTTGGTGTACTCACGTCACCCCATACACCTCGTGTGTAGATTCAGGTACTTTGGATCTAGTGGCGGTGGTTGATCGAGGCTTCTGGCTTAGGAGATTAATGAGGTATCTGCACTGCATTCGCAGGCCTTGGCTCTCCACCTTACTTACTAGTTGTATTTCAGTTGTTCCCTTAGACATTATATTAGACTATATATTTTCCTTACACGCTCATGCACTCAGTGACACCCTGGTTTTGGGCTGGATTGTAATTATTCTTGGAATTTCTTATGTTTCAAAGAGTTCTTTAATTGTTAAAAGCTTCCGTAAATGTTTTTTCTTTCAAACTTATTATTATCGTGTTGAATGTTGAGTTGAGGCTGGCCTAGTTTCACGATAAGTACCATCACGATAGGTTAGGTTTTTTGGGTTGTGACAAGTTGGTATCGGAGCCTAGGTTACATAGGTCTCACGAGTCATGAGCGGGTTTAGTAGAGTCTAGCGGATCGGTACGGAGAAGTCTGTACTTATCTTCGAGAGACTGCATAACCTTTAGGAAAAACTTCACATTCTTGAATTCTTAGAGTGTGACATTGATTCAGCTTGAAGCTTAACTCCTTGAATTCCTTCCATGCATTCGTGTGCGCACATGAGCGCTCTGTCAGCTGTGCATCGACGACTTGTGATTTCTTGAATGAGGGGCGAGATGTAATTTTTGTGAGTTAATGTTGGGCCAGTCTGGAGTACTTGAGGTCAGGCTTTGCTTGTAGCTTGAGCACTGAGGTGTTGATTATGTGAGCATGTGCTTTTGGATTTATATGTTCGGTAGTGTCCCTATTGGTTGGAATGATGGATGGATGGCTACATGATGAGCATGATGTAACTGTGAGATATGTTCATATGATTTGAATGTAGGAGAAGGGTCTGCTTGAGGATAGAAAGAACTATTGGTGCTTGATTTCCATCTCGATTTAATGTATAGCCCCGGGTTATGGGTATGTGAAGGATCTTTTCATGTTGTCTAGTTGGGGAATGAAGTAGATTTCATGTTACGATATGAGTTCGGACTCAGGAAGATTAAGTGATTGCGTGATGTTTATGACGGTGGACAGGTATGAAGAGATGTCAGTTTGAGGAAAAGTAGGTAAGTTATCTCCTACGGTGTGTTCTAAGGTTTGTGTGACCCCTATGTTGTTGGTTGGGAGTCCTCTTTACCAGTGAAATATATGTGTGTTGTTGCAATTTGAGCTTGGGTCGCTTATAAGTGTGGGTTTGTCTATTATGATGATGAATGTGAAATTTGCAGATGATTTGAAGTACTAGATGGTTTGTGTTGCACGAGCTTATGAAGGATTTATTTTAACCTCACCATGGTATTATGGCAGTAGTAAAGTATGGGCATTGTGAGTTTTGTGTGTTTTGACCTATGGCTTTGAGCCAAGTGGGGGAGTCTGCTATTGATTAGTTGATTGCACAGTTATGTGTCGTATTGGTTTCAGTTTGAGGTATATTAGTGAACTAGTTGTGGCTTGCAGGGGTTGAGATCGAGGATGGCTCAAGTAAATGAAATTTTAATAAAGGTTATGTTATGCTCTGTAGGTGTATAATAATCACGGAATGACTTGAGTTGTTATTGGTAAAGGATGTTCGATGCTTAGAGCAGGAATTTATTTGGTTGCATTACAGTGGGGTTACTTCCATAGGTGTTGTTGTTCTAATGGGTCACAGGTCGTTCGGTTCATTGATCAGTCTAATTGAAACCTGAGTAGAGTAGATGACTCCCGAGAGTGATTTTGAAGGATTCAAGATTTACATATAGTAATTGGAGATCTTCAGGATGTGTATTTAGCTAGAAACTGAGGTTTACATTGGAGTATGTCAAGACTTGTGACATTTCTATATCATTAGGGATTCTATACATCAGTATCAGGAAGGTGAAGGTAATGGCTTTAGAATCGCAGGAAGTCTCTTTCGGGTAAGTATTTTGAATGCGGTACTTTTGGGAATATTCAAGAGAGAGTATTCAGCAGCTTATGAGCCTTAGATGGTGTAGTTTCATATTTGAGTCTCGTGTGGTGAGTCTGGGTTGAGGGTTGCGGTATTATGGCAAGAAAAATTATTAATTTGAAGGTAATTTAGAAGGAACTTGGATAAATAGGATATCTTGGTAATAGGTCAGATTGGCATGGTAAGGGATATGATTAATTCTTTGGGGGTGCTTATGAGGTAATGAGTTTCTACAGGTGTTCATGGCAATTCTCTTGGGTTTTGGTGACCTACGTAGCTTGGTTGAGTTAGAAGGATTCAATCCTGACGGTTTGGTTTTGTGCAAATGGAAGTCGGAGAGTTCTTGATAGTTTCTACCACTGTTAGAGATGTATATTTTCTACTGGCATGAGGAGCATGTGATGTATAGCAATTTTCTCTAGATTGGATTAAATGGAAAGTTCTTAGCTAGTGGAGTACGTAGTTGTTTGTGGCTCGAAAGGGATTATGAAGTCCTCATATTTGTCATAGGATGGCATGGTATATGCGGTATGTTGTGCAGGGTTGAGATTTTCATGTGTAAGGTCACGGTTCAGTTATTAAAGGAAGGTCATAAATTCTTAGGCAGCACAGAGAGTTTCAGATGACTAGGTAAATGATATTACGAATTGGTGCGGGTTGATGAGGGTAAACATTTCAGAAAAAGGCAATGTGTTTGAGTTAAGTGTACTTCCTTGGTATTGCGGCACTCTCTTGTTTGATCGACTACTGATATTCGAGTCTGCTTGGTGGCCTAGAAGAATTATAGGAGTATCCCTCGTGGAATGATTGGGTATTAGAGGTGTGTTATATATTCGAATGGTGGAATTGGGATCAGATATGGTGATTAGTTGTGGTTGTGGGTTGTGGGTCACGCATATTGGCCTTGTATGGTGACTATCAGGGGTTTGGAGACCCGGGTGGATCCTTTATGCTTAGTATGTTAGATTTTGATGTGACATTGGATATAGATTGGTCGTCTCTGTATCGTGTTATTTTGGACTGTTGGGCTAAGATGGCGACGTTGGCTATGTCGAGGATGCCACTGATTGAGTGGCGAGATTCGACGGATTATGTTCGCAGTAGGGTGATTTTTATATTTGAAGACCCAGCGGATGGTTGGGAAGGGTTGTCTTTCTTATTTGGTCTTTGCGAGGGATGTTAGTACAGAAACTCCAACCATTGATTCAGTTGCGGTGGTGAGGAATTTTCTGGATGTGTTTCCTGCTGCCGAGCATGCCGCCGGACAGGGTTGTTGATTTCGGTATTGATTTGGTGTCGGACACCATATCGTATGGCACCGGGGGAGTTAAAGGAGTTGAAGGAGCAGCTTCAGGAACTCCTTGATAATGGGTTCATTGATAGGCCAATATGGATGTGTTTTCTGCATTGAGTCGGCTTTGTTGACTTCGAGTTGCTATTGTTGAGGGATGTGCTGATTCGATTGTTATTGAGCATATTAGTATTCTGGGGTGATCTATGAGTTACGTTTCCGTGTTGCGGGAAGTTATGATTTGTTGGTTATATGCACATATGGTGCGGTTTCATTTGGACTTTATAGCAGAATTTGAGTAAGACGGGTATTTGGGTGATGCATGATTGATTGCGTATTGGTTATGTTCTTTCGGTTTGTGTGGTGTTATGTCATTCGCTTCTCCGTAGTTATGGTAATGCACTCTGGGTCCTTGATGTTGAATTCCGAATGGTTATGGATTTTGAGCAGGGTGGCTCGAGGTATATAATGCAGACCAACGTTTGGATGAGGTACCGCGTTGTAGTGAAGTTATGTGGAGGTATGACCCTTCGGGTTAGATTCGTGTGTTCTGGTTCTGCGAGGTGTGATGGGTTCTTAGCATTGTGTTGTAGTAGTACTGGTGAGCTTACTCTCTCATTTGAGTCACTTTCCATGATTTGAGTACATTTGGACTGTTGCTTATTGGTGCACGGGTTGCACAGATTATGGCTTGAGATTATATCGATGTGTCATGTCACTAGAGTAGTCATGTTGGATGATATGAGGTCATTGAGATCTAGAATGAATACTATAAGATCCGATTTCAGCATGTTGAAATAATAATATCGATGTTCAGCTTAGAAATTTACTATGGTCCTTCCCAAAGGAGAGAGAGCTTCATGAATGGTTGATCTGATGAATAGTTATGACTTTCTGCGTGTTTCATTCATCATTGACAGTATACGAAAGTGTTGGAATAAGGCTTTATTTGATAAGAGGTTTATCGTCGGTATTCGGTTATTTTGAGCAACTGTTGTGATTAGAAGTTATCGATACAAGTATTTGAGTCATGTTGTATCATGCAATTGCATATAGGGTTGCAGACATGGTTTGTTACAGCTTGTTCAGACTTATTCAGAGTATAGATGTGAGGTTCTGATCTTATAGATAATTTCGGAAGTGGAAATTTGGTTCTAAGGTGCATGGGCATGGTTGGTTTGCGAAATTTCAATCATGTTGCGTTATCAGACCTATATGGGATAGGGTGACGTGGGATCACCCCCGAGTATGTGCATGGTAAGGTTATTCAGCAAGTTGTTGGCTTTTGGAACAAATCTGGGCACGTTCGAGGATGAACGTATGTTTAAGTGGGGGAGGATGTAACGACCCGACCGGTCATTTTGAGCATTTGCACTTCGCTCGCTAGTTCTCGAGCATGACTAGCCCCGTATGATCTATTATGACTTATGTAAATCGTCGGTTTTGGTTTTCAGGATAATTGGAATATATTTGGAAGAACAATTCTCAGCTTAAAGCTTCAAATTTGAAAGGTTTGACCAAGTTTTGACTTTTTAGTATTCGAACTCGGATTTGGATTTTTATGATTTGGTTAGCTCTGTTGTAGATTTAGGCTTGAATTGGCAAAATTGGAATTTTGGCGTTCTCCGGTTGGCACTGGAAATATTGATATCAAGGTCGGATTGGAATTCTAAAAATTGGAGTAGGTCTGTTGTGTCATTTGTGACGCGTGTGCAAAATTTCAGGTAATTCGGATAAGGTTTGATCGGTTTTTGCATCGCTTGCGGGATTGGAAGTTTTGGAATCTCAGGCTTGAATCCGATGATGATTCGATGTTTTGATGTTGTTTTGAGTATTTCGAAGGTTGGAACAAGTTTGAATGATGTTATGGGATATGTTGGCATGCATGGTTGAGGTCTCGAGGGACTCGAGTGAGTTTTGGGTGGTTAACGGATCAATTCTTGGCTTTGGAAGTTGGCAGATTTTCTGGTATTTTGTTGCAGAGAAATCCTTCTTCGCGTTCGCGAGAGGGCTCTCGCGTTCACGAATGGATAATGAGAGGGGCATCCTAGTTGTGCTTCGTGTTCGCGATGTAGGTCCCACGTTCGCGAAGGTGTGGGAGTTCAAGGCTACGCGTTCGCGATGGGTGTTCTGCATTCGCGTAGGGTCGAGCTGGATGGTCTTCGCGTTCGTGAGTGGGCCCTCGCGTTTGCAAAGAAGGGGATTTGGTCTGAGGAAGCTTTTGCTTCGTGAACGCGAGGGAGATGTCGCGTTCGCGAAGAAGAAAACACATGGGAAGAATGTTTAAGTTCAAAAACGAGGGTTTTGATCTATAACTTCAAAATTCATTAGAGAGATCGGGAGAAGGTGATTTTGGAGAGAATTTTTAGAGGATTGATTGGGGTAAGTGTTCTTCACTCAAATTTGGTTAAATCCCATGATTATGCCTTGATTCTTATCATTTAATTTGGGAATTTGGGGTGAAAATTTGGGGAAAATGGAAGAAGGTTTGGAGAGTTGATTTTGGGGATTTGGATGGCCAGTTTATGTCCGATTTTGGTGAATTTGGTATGGGTAAACTCCTGAGCGAATGAGTTTTTTAGTTTTGTGACATTTATCAGATTCCAAGACATGGGCCTGGGGGACCGAGTTTGAGCAAATTCGGGATTTTTGGTCTAAATTGATAATTCTCATATGGTTTTCATTCCTTTAGCGTATATTGATGAAAATATACTGATTTTGGTTAGAGACGGAGAATTTGGAGGCCGAATCGAGAGGCAAGGGCATCGCGGGCTAGAGTTTGGCTTGGTTTGAGGTAAATAACGCTTCCAAACTTGGTTTTGAGGGTTCGAAACCCCGAAATATATGTTCTATAATTACTATTGAGGTGACGCAAATGCCAAGTGACGGGAATGTGGGGGTGAACCGTGAGAAATGCGCCGGGATCATTCCATGGCACCGCTTAGTGGCTCTTCTTGCTGATATATGTGTTGCGATTATGTGACTAAGTTATGAGCTATATCATGCTAATTATCATGTTAAGGCTTCACGCCGATACTGTTGAGACCGAGAGGTCATTTCTTACTGTCATATCATTAGCTTCATTGATATTCTATACTCAATCCTGTTCATGCATATTATATCATGTCTCAGTCTCGGTTATTGTTATTTGGCATATCATATCATTGTTTCGGGCTAGTATCATGGCATTTTGAGCCCGTGTGTGTGAAATTGGAGAGTGATGACTGAGTGAGGCTGAGAGCCTGATATTGAGTGACAGTTATGGGATCGGGTTGCATGCCGTAGCGATTATGTTGATGATTATGATAACACTTGGGTTGTAGGAGCCCCTCCGGAGTCTATAACACACCCGTAATGAGTGCAGTTGATATATTCAGGGATGAATCTTCCCTTGGTATGGAGATGGATCTTCTCCATGAGGCTGGTTGGCATGTTCCTCTGTACTGGATGACTGTTGTCAGTGATATGTATATATTCCGGGATGGATCTTCCCTAGGCCTTGTGAGCCATATGCAGTACTGAGTGGTTGTAAGGTTGTTATTGTTATTATGTGGAGATGGATCTTCTCTATAGGCTGGAATGGCCTTCCTCAGTACTGGGTGACTGCTGTCAGAGATGTATATATTCCGGGATGGATCTTCCCTGGCCGTATGAGCCATATACAATACTGAGTGGATGAGCATTTGAGATTGTGGGCACATGAGGCACTCAGCATGGTGCATTTCATACAGCATGTGCATTGGCATGTAGACGTAGCAGAGTTACACATCCTTACCCTGTATATATCTGCCCAGTTTTACTATTCAAGCTATTTATTTAACTGAAAGCATGCCTACATTTCTGTACATCATTTATGTTACCTTTGATGAAGTTGAGTTCGTCACTACCTATCAGTCCAAAGGTTGGACTTGTTAATTACTGAGTTGGTGTACTCACGTCACCCCCTGCACCTCGTGTGTAGATTCAAGAACTTTGGATCCAGTGGTGGTGGTTGATCGAGGCTTCTGGCTTAGGAGATTAATGAGGTATCTGCACGACGTTCGCAGGCATTGGCTCTCCACCTTACTTACCAGTTGTATTTTAGTTGCTCCCTTAGACATTATATTAGACTATGTATTTTTCTTACACGCTCATACACTCAGTGACACCCTGGTTTTGGGCCGGATTGTAATTATTCTTGGAATTTCTTATGTTTCAAAGAGTTCTTTAACTGTTAAAATCTTCCGTAAATGTTTTTTTTCAAACTTATTATTATCGTGCTGAATGTTGAGTTGAGGCTGGCCTAGTTTCACAATAGGCGCCATCACGACAAATCGGGTTTTTGGGTCGTGACATATATTCTCTGCAGGGATATGTGTCTTAGTTATCATTTTCAAATCAGTAAACGCCTCTGGCATTTGATTTGCTATATTTTTTAAATGGATGATCTTCTGGACCTCCTGATTATATATAGGGGTACGTGGATCGAAATGAGATAATAATGAAACTTTTCACACAATTTCTCTTTTGATTTCCTTTTTCTCTCCCCCTAATTGTGGGAAATTTGTTTTATCAAACTGATAATCTGCAAATCGAGCAGTAAATAAATTTCCTGTCAATGGTTCAAGACAGTGAATAACAGATGGTGATTCAAACCCAACATATATTCCTATCCCTCTCTGTGGTTCAATCTTACTGTGCCGTGGTGGTGCTACTGACACATATACAGCACATCCAAAAATTCGTTGATGGGCAATATTTAGTTCATGACCAAAAATTAATTGTGACAGAGAATATTTATTATAATACATCGGTCTAAGACGGATAAGTGATGTTGCATGTAAGATAGAATGACTCAAACAGTAGTGTGCAATTTTATTTTCATAAGTAGTGGTCTTGCTATCAATTGCAAGCGTTTAATAAATAACTCTGCAAGGCCATTTTGAGTAATAAGCTACAAGATGTTCAAATTGTATCCCAACTGATAGACAATAATCATCAAAACTTGAGATGAGAATTCTCCAGCATTATCAAGGCGAATATCCTTTATAGGATAATCTGGGAATTGTGCCCTTAATCGAATTATTTGGGCTAATAGCTTTGCAAACGTCAGTTTGCGATATGATAGTAGGCACACATGAGACCATCTTGAAGATGTGTCTATTAGGACCATAAAATATCTAAACAACCCACTTGGTGGATGAATAGGTCCACATATATCCACATGTATACGCTCTAAAAAGGCAGGGGATTCAATGCCAACCTTCATTAGTGATGGTCTAGTGATCATTTTGCCTTGATAACAAGCATCACAAGAAAATTCATCATTTGTAAGAATTTTCAGGTTCTTTAATGGATGCCCGCTCGAATTTTCAGTAATTCGTCTCATCATTATTGATCCAGGATGGTTTAAACGGCCATGCCAAAGCACAAAAGTATTTGAATCCGTAAACTTCTGGTTTACGATAAAGTGTGCTTCAACTATACTAATTTTTTAATAGTATAAGCCAGAAGATAATGTTGATAACTTTTCTACAATGCATTTCTAGCGAGAAATATTGTTTGTAATACAAAGATATTCCACGTTCATTTCATCTATTATCTTAACATGATATCCATGTCGGCGACTCAACAAGTTTCTTCGGGACTTGGAGGAGAACAATGCATTATCTATAATAAGATTTGTTCTCTTAGACAGAAATATAGTGGCTCTTCCGGAGCCTTAAATCAAACTTATATTACTAGAAATTGTTAAAATATTTGCTTTTTCCTTATGCAAATAGAAAAGTATTTTTGATCTTTGAATATGGCATGAGTTGTTCCACTATCAATTTCACAAATATTTTTATGATTGGTCTTTGATCCAAACATAATTTGAGGATTATCTATATTCTTCAAAATAACATAAACAAAATATAAACATCATTATCAAAGCATAACTTTTATTTATGTATAACAATTACATAATCATACTATCTATCACAAACAACAAAAATTAAAATATTTACATTTCTACAGATTCACCACTGATCACATGACTTGTTCTCCTTCTGGGAGTGTAAAGTAATCAGCTACATCCAAATGCATGAAGTCTAAATTATCTTCAGAAATAAAATTTACTTCAGTATTTTTCTCTATCTTCTTTAGAGAGGCTTGATAAAACTCAACCAGGTGCTTTGACGTACGACAAGTACGTGGCCAGTGCCCTTTTCCTCCATATCTATAGCATGCATTTTATGCATTTGGTGCTTGCACCGCTTCATGCTTTTGTTCCTTCCTTTTTCATTGCTGGTGGTGAGGAGGGTTCTTTGGTGCATTAGTATTACCATAATTAAGTTTCCTCCCCGACCACGGCCATGACCACGACTGGGGTCATGACTTCTTCCACGTTTAGCTTGTGAAAATTTGTCTCATTCACTTCAGGGAATGGACAAGAACCAGTAGGTCAGCTTTCATGGTTTTCATTAATATCCCATTATCTCGGCTACAAGAAGATGTGAGATAAGTTCAGAATACTTTTTGAATTCCTTCTCTCGATATTGCTCTTGTAGGAGCATATATGAGGCATGAAAAGTGGTGAAAGTTTTCTCCAGCATATCACGATCAGTAATATTATCACCACATAATTTTAATTGCAAAATAATTCTGAACACAGCGAATTATACCCACTAATAGATTTAAAATCTTGTAGCCTTAAATAGTCCAATCATATCGTGCTTGTGGAAGAACGACTATCTTCAGGTGATCATATCTGTCTTTCAAATTATTCCACAGTATGACTGGATCTTTAACAATAAGATATTCCATTTTCAGGCCCTCATCAAGGTGATGGCGTAGGAATATCATTATTTTGACACGATCTTGATTTGATGCCTGATTTTTGTCCTTGATGGTATCTGCCAGACCCATTGCATCAAGATGAATTTTAGCATCAAGCACCCAAGACATGTAGCTTTCCCCGATATATTCAGGGCTACAAATTCAAGTTTAGAGATATTTGACATTATTAGAAAAAGAAAGTTCGTACCTCTGATACTTTTAACGTACTTGCTTGAGATGGCAGAGTCTCGTGCTGATAACATGTTATAAAATAAAGACTGTAAGGTAAAGACAAGTATAGAGAGAAACTAATAGATTATTTAACTTCAAACGTATGTACATAATGAACAGAAAACTCCTCTATTTATAGAAGAAAGGAAGCAGTTGCGAGGCTTTTGAGGAAGCAGTTGCAAGACTTTTCAACAAGTAGTTGCGAGACTATTCTTGAGTTGTTTGTAAACTGTCTGCATGAGCTGCTTGAAACCTGCCTGTTTAATAAGAAGCTCCTGCAAATCATTTTATTGAGTTGCTTGCAACCTACCTGCATCAGCTACTTGTAGATAAACTTCAACAGAGTACTAAATGGATAATGTTCTTCAGAAGATTATCTATAGCGGAGTAATAAATAGATGCACAATATAATAGTTTCGTAATAATATCCTTCGTTATTTACATTGTTATTTCAAAACGACCTCGCTTATTTTCGTATATTACACCAACTTCCCTACTTGTTTCCCTCAAATCAAATACGACGCCGCAAAATTTTCAATTCAGGTTTGCAGCAAGCTCAAACTTCAGCAAACAACGACCAAGCTCCTCTATGGCCTCTCTCTTCCAAAAATTTCAAGAGGTACCCTCCTCGACCCCCCCCCCCCCCCCGGGTTTCTCACTCAAGTGAAACTTCTTTCAAATGTATAAACTTGGAACAGGAACATGTAATTTTTATGGATATTAAACGGTTCATATATAAGAGTTTTATTTTTAATTTATGTTGGGTTTTTTGGGTTCTTCCTTCCTCTCAAAAAGAATTAATTTTTTTTTATTTGGAGAGTTAAAATGCATTTCTTTTGATTAAGATTTTTGCAAATACTTTTAACTATTAAAGATTGTGATTTATAATTTTTTCTTCTAGTCCTATGATTCTATAATGTGGTATGTACTTTGTATTGAATATTAATACAATTCATCTCCTGATAAAGTTCTGGAACAAATTTTAGGCCGTTAAAGTTCTTGCAAAAAGCCCCACATTTGCTAAAGATCCAAGGCATCTTCAGTTTGAAGCTGATATAAACCGTCTCTTCCTTTACTCTAGGTAAGAATCATAACATACTTAAAAAACGTAATGCTAATATATAGGATGTTTTTTTTTTCCTTTTTAAGGATTAAAGTTATATACACTGCCATTGCTAAGAAGGGGATCCTTGGCTTGGTAAAGTTGCCTCCATGTGACCAGGAGGTCACGGGTTCGAGCCGTGGAAACAGCCCCTTGCGGAAATGCAAGGTAAGGCTGCGTACAATAGACCCTTGTGGTCCGATTCCCCGACCCCGCACATAGCGGGCTGCCATTTTTGTTTTACATTGCCATTGCGAAGATTTTCTTACACTATCCGTGTATTTTGACCTTTTAGAGAAGATTGCTTCCCGTCTTTTTAAACTTACCAATTAGTGTTTGTAAAAAGAGTTACTTGAAGTTGCCTTTTAAGTGACCTGATGGTGTAAATATTTTTTACACTATGCACGTGCATAAAACTTATACTCTTCGTGTAAACAGACAGGTGAGACAAATACAACTTGCTGTATTATTTATAATTCGGTCAATAAACTAAGGTAGGCTAATTTAGGTTTTATCTGCACTCCATGAAATGTACTGCAAAAACATAGCTTTAGCATTGATGTCTGTACCAAGAATTGGCAGATCTAAGCTGTTCAATTGGCTGTATATAGCACTTTTCCTCGTAAAACTATTTTCTATGAGTAATTTGACCGACCAGGTTGCGCTGTTTCACGTCTATTGAAAACAACCTCTTTACCTGCACAAGGTAGGGGTAAGGTTGCGTACTCACTACCCTCCTCGAACCCTACTTGTGGGATTACACTGAATTTTTTGTGTTGCTGCGTTTTTCATGTAAATACAATAGTTTTTTATTTGAAATTTAAATATGCACTTTATGAGATTGAAATGAATTTGTTTTAACCTGTGGAAAGGAAAGGTTTTGTTAGGATATTTTATATTTTTTTCTGGTCATCTCATCTTTTGTTTGAATGACAGAAGTTAAATTTTTTTGTTGAGTAAGATTTTGTGTCCGCCCTATCAAACTTGTGAGCAGCCGGTTGGGTATTTTGAGGATTGTTTTGCTGCTTTCAGTTCTTTTAAGAGCTAGGATATTACTTGAGTCATCAATCAGCAATCCTTGTTCTACTTCTACATTTTCCTTTTTGTTTCTTCTTTAGATAACTGTAGATTTAACGATCTGCAATATTTACTGGTTCAAAGAAAGGAGGGGGGGGGGTGCGGAGATTGCATTATACTATTGTCCTCTAAGGCTCTTGTCTATGTCAGATCAGATGAAATTGTAAGCTCTAACTAACTTCTTTTATGACTGGAATCACTTATGAAACATATGATAGTAAAAATTGCATACATCTTTTCTGCAAGTTTCATCCTTGCCATGATAAACTTCATTTTTCAGTTACAATCGTTTGGGAAAGGATGCCGTTGAAGCTGATGCTGAGGAGATTATTGACATGGCTGGCAAGGCCTCCTTAGCTGATCAACAGAAGCAGGTCCAAGACAATGTGCATAACCAGATTAAAAACTTTTGCAAGCATATGGATCACATATTACTCCCTGATCTTAATGTCAAGGACAAACAGGACACATCATCTCCCGAAAATAGTCCTTCTCCCCGTCGCAGTGGGCTCGGCCTTGCTATTGGTAGGACTGCTCCATTAAAGGACCACATCGGTAAGAATCTTGAGCTGAAGTTTCCGCAGCACCTTTTATATATGTGGCTTTTCTAAAATTTGTTTAGAATTGTCATTAGTTCCCAACTTTAGCAACGTGTTGGCAACCCTTTATGTCCTGCTTTTGTTATGTTATGTTAGATTATGAAGATGAATTTTAACTCCTAGCCATATTGTTGGTGTTGCATTGTTGGTTGTTAACTATTTAGCTTACCAAAAATAGAATTGAAACAAATATCAGGCTTATGGTGTTTCTTAGGACTTCTGGAATTTTTTGACTAAAAAGTTGTGTCTTAACATTTTGGTAAATGGTAGGGACATAAGAGTCCATGTCCTGGAAAATTGGACCCATAGGTAATTGTAGGACGGTTCTCATGGATTGCGTTCAATATAAGCCCTTGGAAAGTGGGGTATAACATAAAATTATAGTTACAGAAACTTTTTGGTGGTCTCACATAGATTATATTCAAGCTTTTTGGTAATCTTGGATAAAGCTTTTCTTTCTCACAGCAAGTGTTGATGACTTCGCTTAGCTGCATTGCCCCTGGATTTTGATTACTAATATGTTTTCAGCACAGCTATACCTGAAACCAAGCCATTGACACGCATAGAGATTTCACAGAGTTTAAAGGATCTTATGGGCTACACTTTGGAGGTCAAACCGTCTCAAATTCCACATGAGGATGCTGGGCAAGGTTTATTCTTACATGGTGAAGCTGATGTTGGTGCTGTGCTAGCATTCTATCCTGGTGTAATCTACTCCCCTGCATATTACCGCTATATTCCTGGATATCCAAGAGTTGATGCCCAAAATTCGTATTTGATCACACGATATGATGGAACTGTGATAAATGCGCAGCCCTGGGGTGCCGGTGGTGAATCTCGGGAAATATGGAATGGTTCGTCCCTTCCTGAACCTAAGCACAACATGCAAGTTGATGAAAAAGGTTCTGAGCGAATTTGGAGAATGCTCAGTAAACCATTGGATGGAACACGTCTAGGTGGCAACCATGAAGTTTTGGAAAGGAGAAACCCTCTAGCCTTTGCTCACTTTGCCAACCACCCAGCCAAGGACATGGTCCCCAATGTTATGATATGCCCTTATGACTTTCCCCTCCCAGAGAAACACATGAGGTCCTATATACCAAATATTTCGTTCGGAAATGGTGAAGAAGCAATGAAAAGGTTTGGCACATTTTGGTTCAAATGGAAGTCCGGCAAGAATGGATCGGATGTCCCTGTTCTAAAGACGCTTGTTCTTGTGGCAACTAGAGCAATTTGCAATGAAGAGATTCTTCTGAACTACAGATTGAGCAACTCAAAGCGAAGACCATCATGGTACGCTCCAGTGGATGAGGAAGAAGATCGAAGGAGGTGGAGCTAAGATGAAAATGATGAATGATGCATGTTGAAGTGTACCAATCATGAAAGCAAATGCTTTTGTGTACACGAAGCCGAGAAGGCAGTGAGGATATTTATTTTGGTGACTCCCATCCGGTTCCCTTTTAGTTTTCCATCTTTTTGAAAGGTTTGCTTGTATAACCTGTTCAGAAAATATTATACTGAGTTGGACAACATAGTTATTGTGCTTTGCACTAACGGTGAATACTTATTTTTACATGAGTTACAGAATAAACGTAAAAGGAATCCATCATTCTGATTGCTTATGAAAGTTACGCGCCTTCATTTTCTTGTTTAATGTTGGATGATTGCTCCTGCTTCTGTGATTATATATATATTTCTTAATGACTGGTAACTCACTGATCTACTCTACAGCCACAAAAAATTGATGGGAATGTTGATCTGGTGCAGTCATCAAAACTTTGTTATACCCAGAATTTCTTTGTTCGTTCTTCATCGCCTCCTATGAGTGGTCAAACATGGTCAGCTTTAATTACATTTTGAACATACATGGCGAGTCATAACCACTATAACGGTGAGCTCTTGTTTGATGAATGCTGATGCATGCTCGTACGTGAGGATTCACTTCAATGCATAAATTGAGCCATATTTGTATTCAAGTATGGCACAAACTAAGGCACAAGGTGTAACATAAATTAGATGTTAGCAACTAAAAGTTTGGGATTGCAACGTACTAGCAGTTGTATTAGCAACTAAGAAGATATAAGCTACAACAGGAAGCCAGCCCTCTGCAAGAATTACTGATCATGTCCTGTAAGCTGTGAACAATTAGCAGACTACTTAAATTTAGATGTTACTTTTTCCTTAGTTTTATGTACTTAGTGTAGATAGACAAATGTTGTGTTGTTTTTCTGTGTTTATTAGTTTTGTTTGAAAAGAAAGCTCAGGGAAGAAACTTGATTACAACTAAGCAAGAAGGTTAACAATATTTTGTCGTGGCATACATCTTGCTAGCAATGGTATAGCCTTAGGCATAGTGAGTCCAGGTCCTCCAGTCATGTCAACCAGCTCTTCACTTGTTCTCTCCCATTCAAAACACTGAATAAGTGATCCCAATGCCAAACTAGCTACATGCATTGCCAAATTCTCACCTGGACATCCTCTCCTTCCATATCCAAATGGCATTAGCCTGAACCCATCTCGTTGCCCTTTGATATCGAAAAACCTTTCAGGCTTAAACTCATTTGGCTCTTCCCATGTCTTATTATCATTCTGTATTGCCCACATATTCACCAGCAACATTGTCCCAGGGGGGACACGAAAACCTCCAACGACACACTCATCCGAGGACTCATGTGGTACAAGAATTGGAACAACTGGGTACATTCGGAGAGTTTTATTTATGATTCCATGGAGATAAGGGAGTTGAGAAAGGTCTGAGTCATCAAGTAATCTTGATGACTCTCCTATGAGTGTCTATTTCGTTTTGAGCTTTCTTTAGTGCCTTAGGATTGTTCAGAAGAAGTGATAATGCCCACTCCATTGTGCTAGCTGTAGTATCTGTCCCTGCTGATAACATGACTTGTCCCATGCCCCTTATCACTTCATCTGTGTAATAATCAGGTTCTGAATCTTGGAGTGATAGAAGAACATCAATCATGCTGTTGTTCTTTTGCTCAAAAGAAGATCCCTTTCTGTTGTTTTTGTGCTCTTCAATCAAATCTTGCATGAAGTTATCCCTCTTCTCCTGTAATAACTTCAGCTTATCTTCAAGTTTGTTTGCTCCTATCCAGTTAAGAAGTGGCACAAAATCTCCTATATTTGTTGCACCACTCAATTGGAAAGTTTCTGCAACAATCTCTTTAAAGCTCCTAGATTCCTCCACAGCAGAACCACCAAAGTATCGTTTCCCAGCAATCATCATCATCAGAATGTTAAGTGTCATCTCAAAAAAGGCCGCTTTCATATCCACTATGTGAGAAGCTCCATCACCGGTTTTACCCCTAACGAGTCGTTGAAGCAGAGCTCGAACCTCAACTCTATAGATGTCAGCAAAAATTTGAATTCTCTGAGTGGACAAGATTTCATGAGTAGCAATCCGCCTTAGATTGCGCCAATGTTGGCCATAGGAGGCCCAAACAAGGCTGGTATAATTGTAACCAAGATGCTTTCCAGCTAGCAACCTTGGACGGTTGGCAAAGACGATGTCATTTTTGGTGAAACATTCCTCTGCAAAAGAAGGGGAAGAGACAAGGAGGACAGGGCGCGATCCAAATCGGAGGAAAAGCAAAGGACCATGTCTTTCTGAGATCGTAGCTAATGTTTTAATGGGTGGTTTCTTGAAGAGATATAGATGCCTATTATGGGCAAAGAAATAAAGGGACTTGGTGGGAGATTATGAAATTTTCTGAGGAAATGGTTCTTTAGTAAGTAAAGGTAAGTGAAGATGAGGATGTAGTATGAAATCTCCATGGTGATGCAGAGACAATCAAATAAAGACTTTGCAGTAATTATAAATAACAAGAATACTCAACTTTGCTTATTGGATTTCCTTTTTGAACGAGGTTTTAGGTTAACTTAGTTTCTGGCTTGAGGCTTAGTCCTTTTCCAGGAATTGAATAAGGCCAAAGCTAGGCTGATATTTTATGGAGTGCAACTTTGATGCAGGAAGGCTTTAGTATATACTATGTGTTGTTATCAGCATATTTGACATTTTCATCTGTGGACGGCTAGGTGCCACTTTTATGTAACAAGTGTGGTTTGATAATTTGTTGTTGAGTTTAATTTTTGTGCACTAACAATGTATAACTTTTTTATACCATCAGGTCCATATGACTTACTGTAATAACTTTATAATAAGCGTGTTTAGTAATAGAAAGTAACGTAAATGACAGGTTATAACAAGTTAAAATGTACTGATAATGTAAAAATCAACTAAACCATGGTGTTTATAAGCTACACCCCATCTTGATTAGAGTCCGAAACCTAAATATTATTTTTTTGGACTCAAAGTACATTAATAAGTGTAAAAAAAACATTATTTTTCTATATATAGCGTCCAAATACAAGACGGTATACCTTAACGGTAACTTTTTACCGTTAAGGTATAGCGTCTTGTATTTGGACACTATATAGCATGATGATTTGACTGCCATATATAGCATTTTTAATTCATACGCTATACATATAGCGTCCAAAAAAAATTGATATACCCTGATTTAAATATTGCCCTTCGTCTTCTTCCCTGACCAGAAATCCTTTCCCCATTTTTTTTAACCCCCTGCTTCTGTTCCCCCCCCCCCCGAACCACTGCTCGTTTTTTTTTAAAAAAAATTGCGGGCCCCTTCCGTCACACAAAAGATTAAGAACGTAGGTCCCACATCGTAGTAGAACATTGTATTATTGTGGTTTAACTCCTTCGCCTTCAAATTTTCACACAAAACAATCACTACATCGAGGTATTTCGATTTATTTTATGTCCAAACTTGTATAATAATGTATATTAGTTGATTGAATGTGTTTCCATGTCATTTTGTGTTTTATTTGCGAAACTAGTATGTTATATTTATCCAGACTTAGATATTAGTATTCTAAAAAAATAAAATTGAGATTTAACTTTTTATGTTAATATCCGAATTTAGATATTATTGTTTCCGTGTCGTTTGTGTTTTATTTGCGAAACTAGTATGTTAAATATATTTTTGTGAATGTTATGTGATTAAAATGTATTTGTTGTTTATATTTAGTTTATTTATTAGCGTAGTAAAATGTAGAAACTTTTAGCGTATTAAACTGTATAGTATTTTAGCGTAGAATCCATGTAGTTTAAGTATTTCTTATACTGGTAGATGAAAATATATACTTTGTACAATTAAATAATGAAAATACTGAATTTGACACACATAATTATTCATGATAGTTTGGTGCTACTGGGCCTCAAATATCGAGTCTGGAACCCAATAGGTATATATATTTTGTACAATTAAATAATTAAAAATTAAGAATTTAAATTATAAAATAAACATACACAAAATAATCAAAATATTGAATTTGACACACATAAATATTCATGATAGTTTGGTGCTACCGGGCCTCAAATATCAAGCCTGGATTTCAATAGTTATATATACTTTGTACAATGAAATAATAAACATACAATTAATGTTGTTTAATTTACAGTTGACGACATGGACGCGCCTATACATCCCGGCCCTTACTCTCGTGAGCTATTAGTGCTTCAGGGCGATCATAAGTCTGCCCATATATGGGAGGGAGAGTTACTGTCCCAGACTCTCCGCGCTAGGAGATGGGCGACCTGTGGGATTTTCTGAGGCCCAAAGATCTCCACAAGCGTGTAGTCCATCGCCTTCAGGATACGGGATTCTATAGGATTATTGAGATCGGGGGGATACAGGTTGACTGGGCTTTGATCACGGCATTGATTGAGCGGTTGCGACCGGAGACACGCACTTTTCACCTGCCCATTGGCGAGGCTACCATCACGCTGCAGGACGTTGAGGTTTTATATGGCCTGCCCATTGATGGCATGGCCGTTTCACTGCCTATTGCTATGAGATCTATGTCGCGTGATGCTTATTTGGACATGCTGCAGCAGCTCACGGGTTTCAGGCCACAGGACGAAACTGCATCATCGGGTGCTAATCAGTTGACTTTGACCCCTATTAGACAGTACCTGGAGGTACTCCAACCCGATATCACCGACGATACAGAGGAGGTACATATCACTCGGTATATGAGGTTGTTGTTACTTCTTCTATTTGGAGGGGTCTTGTTCCCGAACACTTCGGGGAACCTAGTCAGCCTGAGATTTTTGCATCATCTTCAGCTGCTATATGAGTTAGCCTATTACAGCTTGGGTGCTGTTGTTCTCGGCTACATGTATAGGCAGATGTGTCGGGCGAGCATGGGCACTCAGAGAGATGTTTGTGGTTTTATGACGCTTCTACAGGTGACAACATATTCAAATAATTTGTTCATCAGTTCCAACTCTACCTAGTTGGAATTTATCTTAAACCTTACGCCAACTTTGTATGTTAGGTTTGAGCCTGGGAGCGGTTCTTGCAGTTTCAGCCACCTCGACCACAATTACCTCCTAATGTAGCACCTCCGTTTCTCCCTCTAGCCAGGAGGTGGGTTTTTCTCCATACACTTTCACGAGAGTATGATGCTCATCATAATCTCCCCCTCTGCAGGAATATGTTGGATTTGATGGAGGGCGCACAGGTAAATATGTACCTAAACTTACTTGGTATAGATTAACTTAGTATTGCACATACTCACGTTTCATGTTCTTATTTGATAGTTCATCTTGACGCCATACAACGACGATTTGATAGCTTCCCTGTCAGCTTATTGCTCGGCCGGCCGATTGATTTGGAGCACTTCTGCCCCACTCATATGCCTCGATATTGTGGAGCATCATGCCTCGGAGCGGGTACTTCGATAGTTTGGCCGCCCACAGTATATACCGAGGGGGCCTATATGGGAGCCTACACATTATCAGAGGGACGATCGTTGCATGGCGGACGATGCATTTATGGCATGGTTAGCGGCGGAGATCCATATTTGGGACCATCGAGATCAGATGATTCCGCCCCCACCTACACAGATCCAGGAGGTGACTATTCAGAGGTATATGTCCTGGTACCGGCACGTCACCCGAATTTTTATCGGAAACCCTATTCATCAGGCTGGCGGTCAGTACGTTCCATACGCCGGGCGACACGAGGCCCTGGTATGTTTTTTGTTATTATTCATTATATAACTGTATTTTAGTGCAATATATGTAGTTTATATTTTATACATTGTGCAGGCTATTGGACTATATACAATCTATCACATGGGACTGCAGATGCAGGATTATGTCGGCGATCCTGCGGACGCCTTGCAGGATTACAGCCGTCGATTTGTAAAGTTGGCTGCCTGGACACTGCAGCGAGCCCGGGAGGATCTGTGTTTGGCACACATGCCTGATTATGTGGAGCCAGAGGAGTACGAGCGAGGCGCTGGTGTCGCACGAGGTGGTGGTGCCCGACGAGGCGGGGGTGCCGGACGACGTGGCGGTGGGTGGAGAGGAGGTGGTCCCCAGCAAGGGGGTGTTGAGGCCCCTGCTGATGATGTTGTTGCTGATCTGGCGGGAGGCCTACATGAGACGGACATGCCGTCATACAGCCTTGGGATGGATCTCACTCTAGGGACTTTGCAGGTGACCCCGTCAGGTCAATTATTGATCACAGGCACGGACCTTTCTAGAATTGATTAGGATACATACTTTCCAAGCCCGTCTACTGTTGCTGAGAACCGGCCAACCTGAGATTTACATAGTGGGCGTCGGTTGAGTTATGGTTCATCATCACAGGCGCATGTATGGTTTTCATAGTATTGAATTACAATTTTTCTTTATTTTCCATAACTTTATTAATTTGCTTTTTAAGGTTGAACGCGATGTTGACATGGCTGCGACAGATGATTACATGCAGGAGCCCGACGATATCGTGGTAAGACAATTTAAATTGTTGTGACTTATTATATACTTTGCTATACTGATCTTTCTATTCTTATGTAGGTTTCTACTGGACTGGCGGCCTTTTCTACCGATCATGTCAGCCCCACTGATGTTCATGATGCGACGCATCCGGCTATTAGGAGGCGACTTGATGATGACGATCCCGATAGCATACCCAGGCGGGATGGGATGTGCCTTAGGCCAGCGGCTGCGTTGAAGCACACTGGATGCGGGACACATTGATTTTCTTTCTGTTTTTTTCTTTTTGATATAAATAATATTTTTGCATATACATTAACAACAATTTTTATATAATATGCGCATTACTTTTTTAATTCTCCGTTCATTAGTTAGTTTCGTACTACAACACAAACAATTAAATTCCATTATAATTAAAAAAAAATAAAGTTCATTACAACTAATTTAGTTTAATACTACAACACAAACACAAACATAGCAACTTAACATAATTAAAATTCAATACAACTAATAAAAATACACGACATAGGAAACATAAAGATAAAGTGATACACTAAACACACACATGTCAATGTTTAGTCACTGCCGCCCATTATTTTTTGCTCCAACCACTTAAATTATTTTTCCAGCTTATTTTTTTCTTCTTCTACCTCTTTAAGTTTCGCTTTCAACTCCACAACCTCTCTTTTATGTTCTTCTCACGTTCCCACTGTTTTAAACACAAATCATTAAGATCGTTCAATAATTCTTTGTAGTATTCCTAATAACATGGTTCATCAATCCATACCTCAAAATCGCAAATAGGTTCCCCGGGAACCTTATAAAACTTGTTCAAATATTCCCAGTAGCGGCGTCCAGCTTCACCATTATCCCAACAACTTTGCATCATGCATTTTTTTCCACACTTGCACATTGGTACATAAAGAGGTTGAGATATTTTTGCGTTAAAAAAAAAGTTGCTCCTTCAATTATTGTTGAGCGCAGAAAATAACTAGAATGAGTCCGTTATTTATAGGCAAGACAACACACATAACGTAATATTTAACCGCGCTATATATCCAAAACGTAGTATTTGACCGCGCTATGCTTTGCGTGTTAAAGGTTCTGGTGGGTACGAAACAACTTTATGTCAGTTGGGCAGCTTTTTCAGTTTGACAAGACAACACACAGTCATAACGTAGTATTTAATCGCATTATATATAGACATAACATAGTATTTATCCGCACTATGCGTTGCGTGTTAAATGTTTTGATGGGTACGAAACAGCTTTATGTCAGTTGGGCAGCTTTTTCAGTTCGACAAGACAACACACAGTTGTAACGTAGTATTTAACCGCGCTATATATAGACATAATGTAGTATTTACCCGCACTATGCGTTGCGTGTTAAATGTTCTGACGGGTACGAAACAACTTTATGTCAGTTGGGCAGCTTTTTCAGTTCGACAAGACGACACACAGTCATAACGTAGTATTTAACCACGCTATATATAGACATAACGTAGTATTTACCCGCGCTATGCGTTGCGTGTTAAATGTTCTAACGGGTACGAAATAGCTTTATGTCAATTGGGCAGCTTTTTCAGTTTGACAAGACAACACACAGTCATAAATTAATCTGATTTATGAAATTTCAATGTTGTTTCCAGTTCTTCCGAATATATATATATTTTTAATTATCATTAAAAAACTGAAATGGAGAAATTCAACTCATAATTAACAAACATAATTTTATTTTATAAATCTTGCAATATAAACAAAACAACTAAATATTACAACACAAACTCATTGATAGCTAGGCACAATAGAAGAACACCCACCACAAGCTTGATTACTATTGCCACCCAAAGGACATTTTCGACGGTCGTGTCCTATTTGCGAGCAGATACCACATCTACGCGCATAAACGGTATCACTAACATCCATTTGGTTCCGTATATGCGTTCTTTTCTTCACCTGTATTCGACGCAAATAGGACTTGTTACACACCATTTTAAATGGTTCAGGCTGCCATAATGCTCAGCACCCACTGGCTGCAACTGCCCACTATATGTGTTTAGGTACTTCGCAACACTATATTGTTGATCAACATAGTTGGTTACACCTAAACCAACTTGTTAAGCACTTGATGGCATGTGAGCAAGGCATGTGGTAGATGGACCATTTCCCACAAGAGCATAACCTTGTAGATTCATTTACAATATGTACATTATTACCCCGATTTTGATGGATAGCGGTGTAAACTTCAAAAACATTTCTTTCGTTATCATACTGCAAAAATGAGTGCCAATGCGCTCGCCGTCTGCTTGAACGACATTCGCACCATGGCTGTGACAGGTAATCCTCTTGTCGGCTTTAATAACCCGTTGAAAGACTCTGACACATTTGTAGTCAGACCTCCCCATCGTCTGCCACCCTCCGCATGCAAAGTCCACTTTTCAGGGTCATGTCACATTAACCAATGATAGGCTGCCTCGTCTTCTTACCTGATATATTCCATGTGCCTCCAGAATTTATGTTGTTGGTGGTCTGTTGCTGCCATCCACATCAAATCATGCAGATCCTTGTTGGGATATGCCTTCTGGAAATTGGCTTTAAAGTGCCTAACACAGTAACGATAGTAGGCATAAGTTTCTTGCCATGCAGGCAAGTTCTCCACAGAACTTAAGATACCACCGTACCGATCAGATATTAGACAAATACCGGAATGCTGTTTGACAACGTGCACTTTCAAGTGGTTCAAAAATAGCGTCCACGTCTCTTGGATTTTATTGGCACAAATAGCAAAAGTTAGAGGAAATATCTGTCCATTAGCATCTACTGTCACGGCTATCAACAGCTTGATATCGTACTTTCCAAAGACATGGGTGTCGTCTATGGATATTACAGGCCGACAATGCAAAAACCATCAATTGCTGGTTTAAATGCCCAGAACACGTAATTGAATATATATTCTGGTTTACCCGGAATCCGCTCAAGCTTCCATTCAACAACCGTCCCGGGGTTAAACTGCTGCAGTGCAGCCATGTACCTAGGTAGATCTGCAAATGACTTATCCCAGTTACCATAGACTATTTCAAACACTCGTTTGCACCCGAGATATGCCTTTCTTTTAGTAATGGTATGGCCATGTTCCTGACGGACTGCTGTAATACACTCTTTGATTTTGTACCTTATGAACGCTTCGATGTGTGGAATAAGAACAAGAGAAATCAAGTTAATATCTAAGTTGAAGTGATTCCCGTTGAATGTGTCCATTTCGCATGTGTGGGTGGGAATGTATTTACCCACTTTCCACAGACCTGTTTCTTCTTGCTTGCACGCAACATCCAATGACATGGCCAAAACCACCTGCGACAAACAACCTTGTATACAACCGGACTTGACTCCCATACCGTCATCTCACGATACTTTTTTACGTTGTGCATTTTACAAGCCCTGCTTAGGTGCGCTTTATCAGGAAAAAGCATGCCCTTTGCAAGCACCGTTGGTCTAGACTCATCCCACATTGCTGTCCGAATTTCATCAAAATCCCTTGTGAGAGCTTACACATCCGGCATGCTTGTCAAGTTATCAAGGTAAGGAATCTCCCTTGAATGAAACGACACTTGGACTCGTACACTCTTCGTCTAGGGGGTGGAGTATACTCTCTCGTCAAATCAGGTCATTCATTCTCATCCTCTTCATCACCATCCTCACGAGGAAAGGGTGCCTCGTCTCCAGATTCATCAACATTGTTGTCGTAATCACTGTTCTCTTCCTCACTTTATGCATCTGCCAGATCCCGATTTAATACGTCGTCTTCGGGAAATTGAGTGAGTACATTTGGTTCAACTTGCTCGTTTTCACTACACAATCAACAAAATAATAAGATATTGATATAGCTGTATAACTTCACTTACAAGTCGTAATGTGATGAAATTCCATGATGGGCATTTTCATTTAGGTGAGGGCTCCCGGATGGACCACCATGATCCAACATACCAAAACTATGCTTGGGTTCATAATTTGTAAATTCATATCCGGCATGTATCCCTTGTTAAATATATGAGCGTTAATACAAATTCAATACAACAAAAATGTACATCGTAACACAAAGGAAAATTGAAGCTTACCACTCGTCTTGTGAATTATGTAAAGCAGGTGGGGATAAGTTTAAATCAAGGAAAACTCTTTCATCCAGAACCTGTCCGGCAAAAACTCCTCCAAAATAATCAGCCGATGATTGGGGGTTATCCGGAACCTGTCCGGCAACCTCGTTGTTGGAACGTCTTCGACCTTGACGTACATATCCAACGTTTTGATTACAAGATATTCCCGGTATTCATCCGGAGTCCTCAAAAAATCCCTCAAAGTTTCATCATCGTAGATGTTTAACTTCGAGTAAAAAGCAGCCCCTTGCGGAATGACGGAATACGGATATCTTCCGGTTACATTAAGTATCACTGAACGTTTCCTCACACCCATTTTTTTTGCATAACAACGATATCAATTTATCGTACTCTATTGTAAATGGTAATTTAACATGACCCTGTGGAGATAAACTATACCTCACAGATTTATTTTCCATCACAACCTCACCCCCCAATATAATGAAACTCTTATTCTACGCTCTTCAGATATTACGGAAAAAATGCTTCAAAATTTAACAACAAGAAAAAATTGAATGGGAGTTAAAAAATTTTGTGAACGAATTTTTCTAAAATCCTAATCACTTTATATAGGAAATGGCTAGCCCGGAATATGAAATTTTGTTTGACGCATAGCGTTCTTTGAATCCAAAAAAACAATATTTAGGTTTTGTGTGCAGTGGTCCCGGAACAATTGTACTCCGTCATTTAAGATTCCTTTCTTGTCATAGGAATGATTGAAATTTTGGCCTTTACTCTTGTACTTCAACGGAAAATTTTGATTTGTACGAGAATAAAATTACTCTACTTCAACTTACTGCGTATGTTATGGGAGTCATGTCCTATGTCACAGTGCCCCAGTTGCTTGTTTTCTAATCTCTACTACAGTATCTGATTACCAAGCTGACATCTCAGAATCTTTTCATAGCCGGAAGTTTTATTAAAGAAATTAATTTCTAAAATGGATTGCTGGTACTGGAATATCCAAATACATCAGCTAACAAGAAATACTTTTCTAGGGACTAAGAATTACTATTGTTTTTGACCCTATACTTTAATTGGTTTAGTAAAATAATCTTTACTAATAGCCTGATGAGAAGAAATGGTTTTCTCTATGTAACAACGACAATTCCTCGATATCTTATTCATTCTGAAACAACATATATTATCTTTGTGCATCTTGGTTAACAGAGAGACCCCCTATTTTTACCTTGTATGTACCCATACAGTGACATTGTGACAATACTTAAAAGCTCACTAATAAATAATGCCTTAGAAAGAACAATCCATCCCTTTAAGACACCAAAAAAACCAGGCCGAACTTGTAACCCGTTCGCTTCCACAAATGACAACCTGTATTTCAAATAACTGGTCATCTCTCTAGGGATCATTAATTTTGCTATGATTCTACAGTTTACTGTTTACAAACCTATGGAATTGCTAACAGTTCATAGGTACTGATTACACATATCCACAACTTCATTAAAAATTTCCAGAAAGCAAAAAAACATCCTCCTGTTTAAGGAATGATCAACTTTCTAACTTTGTAAATTGGCCTTCTGCACACTGGGCACACCCTACTTTCAACATCCATGATCCTGCAAGAAATTCCGCCTATGAGAATTTTCATTACTATATTCTATCTGTGAAAAGAATAATTTACCTCTGAGCACATTCCTGGCAAGTTGCACAATGACCACAAGGAACAAAGAAGCAGTTTCTTGTATTGTCATAGCAAATAACACATATTCTCCCATCATATAAATCCTCTGAAGAGCTTGATTTTCCAGAATTTGACTCTTCTTCACATGTTCCGTAAATTGATCCTAATTCCTTATGCGGCAACATTGGATCGGTCTCGGTTATTTCTCTTGTTACCGGTGTTTCTTCTACATAGCTCTCATTATCACAAGCTCCCAAAGATTTCAGTATAAAGCAAATGATTATTACAGCTATTCCTGCCACACATTATTAGGTAAGGCCAACATTTTAACTACTAGTCAAATTCTTGATCTTACTAACTTTTAATATAACATAATGGTAATTATCTTGAGACTTTAGTTGCCTGAGAGATTACCTAAAATTCCAACATAAGTGACAAGACGGGCAATGTAAGATATTGCAACAGACATTCCAGACAGATCTTGCTGCAGTAGACACATCGATCGTTAAGCTCTTAAATTTCGATGAACATTGTCTGCCATGCTTGATGTTTTAAGAAAAGTTTGGACTTACAGTATCAGGTGTTGCCAGAACAACGTATTGGGTGGAAGGGTATGACAGATCGAGGCGACAAGGTTCATTTTTTGTCGAACAAATACTCTTTGCTTTCTTTATGTTGTACATTGTTGATGAAATGTTCACATTCATGAGCAGTATGACACCTTTGGAGTTTTGATTTGTGATGCCAATGTTGTACCTGTCATCTTCCTCAATTCTGTATGTTGCTTCTATACCTTAACCAACAAGGGTTTAATTAATTCAAGATTGTAGGCAAATCTATTACAATCAACTAGGGCAGCCCGTACACTAAGTTCTCACTATGTGCGGGGTCCAGGGAAGACCGGACCACAAGGGTCTATTACAATCAACTAGAAACAAAAGAAACCAAGTGAAATTAACTTCTTAAGCTCCCTACCAAATCAAACACCATCACATAATAGGAAAACAAGATAGTACATAGTTACAAAAAGCATATACTAGTGCAAATTTAAGCTGTTACCAACTTACCATATGTTGTTCCATTTGAAACATCAAATCTAGCAGAGTTTGTTGACAGCACTTGTTCATGCATTCGATCCCCTGTTGAAGACAAAAATGACATACTTATTGGCATATCTAGTTTTCGACTTCATTACGTATACCAAACTCTTGGTACCTTTGATTAAAGACACTTCAAGTTGACTCAAAATACTGCTTTGTGCTTGCCATTTTATTCCGATTCTTGAACCTTTGTTCAGCCACAGAGAAAACCCCTGTATTCAAATCAGTGACTTTTAAGCATATATCCTTTAAATGGATGATGACAAAGCACAAGATTTGTTCATGCAAACCTTGCCACTGTATGATCCAACAACCACGAATCTCGACGAGCTCCATTTGGCTTCTACACTTAATTCAGGCTTCTCTGAGAACCCATAAATGGAAACTCCTGTCTTGTCATCATCTCTTACCTCAACCTGCTTCACAAACAGAGAACTCACCCTAAGCAATCGCGATGTGTTAGGTCCAAGAACCATGTGACAATCGCCATAAAGCCCGTATCTTATGCTAAACAACACTGCGATAGAAAAAAGAAAGAAAAAAAACAAAATGTGTGTGCATTAGAAAGGAGTTCAATGAAGAGATAAAAGCATAAAAAATTGGATATTACATGCCACAAATACATATAGGTAGCAGGGCGAGTAAACGAGTCAATTTCTCTTGCCACATCCAACAATAATAGCAATAACGATAATGCTAATGATGCATGAGAAGAGGGTAATCCCCTCTGTGAAAAATGAAACTTGAAGCTGCAGGAGGTGGCATGGAAGACTATTCATAAGGGAATCATCAAATGCTGATAACTCCATATTATAGGAGGAAAAAAAGAATGGCTAGTTAGTAGAAATTCACCTTTCCTTTTTTGTGCAGCTAACTGTTCTATGTAAGAAAGGTGGGTATTATGAATGTTAGGTATTAGTAGTTCTATCAGAATTCTTGTTGAGAACTGTACTTTACATTCAATATTAAAATGGACCATTACTTCTTTTTCTTTACTAATTATCATTTTCAGAAGTCCCAATATCACTTTTCTATTTCAAAGGAATTTGAATGAATTCAAGTTTGCCAAATATAAGCTAATGAAAAAAGTAAAAGGTTTAAAATTTATAGGATTAACAAGATTTTGGCACAAATTGCTTTTTGCTCCATTCTATGAGCTTAACAAAGAAAAAAGAAAAAAGGACTTTTGACCCATAAACTAAATGTAAATGACTTACCAAAAGCACCCTTTAGAATTTTTTGATTTTAGATATGTCATGTTATTTCTATAGAGCATATCATAAGGGGTAAAATCAAAATATCAAATATAAAGAGTTTACAACTATAGTATGTGTATTTATATGTATATTACCTCACATTTTACTCATATTTCGTGAGTTTTGTATGTGTAATGTAATGATTTATTCTAATTCGTGGTGTTTTCATGTGTAGGAGTCAAATGAAAGTGATTTGAAAATTTTACATGCAAATTAAAGAAAAAATGGAAGAATTTAGAGGAAGTACGAGTTTGGTGCCCAGGTTCATGCCATGGACCAACCAAAACACCAAGGGCAACGGAGCACAAAAGTGAAAAACATTTGGTGCCCAAGTTCGTGCTAGGCACCAACCAAAACGTCGTTGACAGCAGGCTAAGAAGTTAAGTGTCCAGCTTCGCGCAAAGCGTGACGCCCAAGGGCGAATTTTGTTCTAATTCAGCTGGGACTTCGTGATTCCAACCCTACACATCCCCAACATGTATAAAAGGGGTTCTAATCCTTTTTTTTGGGGGGGGGGGAGGGGGGCATTATTTGGACGCGAGAACAATACATAGAACATTATGGAGCAAGAATTCTCAGCTTTTCTTCATCTTTCTTAGTATTTTCAATTATTCAAACACTTGTGAAATTGTTTAATTTTATCACGAATGGCTAAAACCATAAGTTTTGGGGTTGTGATTTATCCATGAATATTGTTGTTCGAAGTTGACTTTACCTTGATTATATATATGGTTGTTTCTTCAAATCTGTGATTAATTGCTCAATTGTCTGACCAATAGTTAGGCTCTATTTACTATCTATGCTATGCATTGGAAAACTACATCTAAATTAGAAAAGAATTAAAGAGGGAATGATCTTAACTCTAAATGGGGGCGGATCTGTGGTTAGGATAGAAATATACCTAGTCATCATGTTCAATTGAATATCGTAATCTTAATAGATTGATTCTATAGGAATATATGCGTTAATCTATTTTGAATAGGCGAATAGTAATTTGGGAGAATACTACGAGAGCAATTATTCGATTAATTAGCAACCATGAGCAAATTATATGAAAGGGAGAGTTAACAAAAATGCAATAGGATTGGTGAATCGATCACAATCTTGGAATATTCATCTCTACTGAATACACAACAATTATTTTGTTGCTTGATTAATGAGTAACTTTTTAGAATTATTTCTTAGTACAATCACACTTTTGAACTCTAATTGACTCGACTGAATAATAATCTTGGTGAAACTGATGGGTAGTTAACACAAGTTTCTGTGGGTTCGATAATTGATTTATCACTTTATTACTTGTACGACCACGTATACTTGCGTGTGCATTTGGGAGCAACAAGTTTTGGCATCGTTGCATGGGACTTGAATATTGACTATTTTACTAGCTTTTACTTTAGTTGTTTATTTCTTCAAGTATAACGTTCTTATTGGTTGCTCTGGTCTCAGGAACTTTGATTGAATCTGAAGGGTCAGGAGCTAGGATAGACTTCAAGGCTTTGACCCCGAACTTGAGAAAACATTTCACAGAAGGTTGAGAGAGGCAAAGGACACAGATAATCTTCAGGCACTTGCTCAACTACCTGTGAATATGGCAGAAGAGCAACATATGGCTGTTCAGAAGGTGGCGATGCCCAGCATTGCTAATATCATTTCCAGCATTATGAAGCCTAGAATCACTAGGCATTTTGAGCTAAAATAGAGCATGATCCAATTACTACATGCAAATGGGCAATATTTGGGTCTTCCACACGAGTATCCACAACAACGCATCCTGGACTTCTTGGAAATTAGCGATACTTATATCACTATCTGAGTCACTCCAAACTATGTGAGGCTTGCACTGTTCCCTTTTTCTCTATTGGGCGAAGCAAATCAGTGGTTGAAGGCGGAACCAGCTAGTTCTATTACATCATGAAATGATCTGGTTAGGAAATTTTTGGTACGATTCTTCCCTTTAGGCAAAATTGCAAAGATCAGAAGTGAGATCATAGCCTTCGAACAGAAGTCGGGTGAGTCTTTATATTCATCTTGGGAGAGATTCAATAGGCTGCTCAGAGATTGTCCTCATCATAACTAGAAAAATGAAGTGTTGGCTCATACCTTCATAGAAGGGCTACATCTAGAGACAAAAGTTGTGGTGGACGTTGCAGCGAGAGGTCAGGTGTTGGAGAAAAGCTTTAATAAAATTTATGCATTATTGAATAAATTCTCCAAAAGTAATCCTGATTAGCAAGGAGAGATAGGTAGGCACACAACTCAAAAGTTTGCAGGGGTCTTCGAGTTAGATGTTGTTTCGGCATTATCAGTGCAGGTTACCACATTGGCCAAACAAGCCAATAAGAAGACCTTGGTTATTAATAAGCAACAAGCTCAGCTAGTGCAGCAGGTATTTTGTGAAGTCTGTGGAGAAGGTTACATGAGAAATCTATGCCCAGCAAATCCAAAGTCTGAATGTTTTGTGGGTAATGCAAATCGAGCCAAGGAAAATCAGTATATGGACACTTACAATCCTAACTGGAGGAACCACCCAAACTTTTATTAGGGTGGAAATCAAGGTGCTCAGAATCAGTACAAGCCACAAGCTCCTCAACAGCAATATAGACTACCATAGGCTATACAACCCACGAATTCAACGAGTCATATTGAGGAGATGCTAAAGTAGTTGAGGGCTGACCAGCAGGCCCAAGCAGCAGCTATGAAAAATTTGGAGCGACAAATGGGGCAACTTGCTAGTGCCCAAAATAATCGACCAACTGGAGCTCTTCATAGTGATACTAAGCCTAATCCTAAGGATCAAGTCAATACAGTTACCTTGAAAAATGGAAGAGTATTAGAATAAGTTCGAAAGAAAAAGAAGTATACGGCAAGTCTTGAAGGAGAATTAGTTCCCAAGCTAGTTGAGGAGAATGAGAAAGAAAGCAAAAGATCAGAACCAATAATTATGACAAGGCCACAACCTCCGTTTTCAC